>NW_007731316.1:89129-104307 GCF_000696425.1 Galeopterus variegatus | reverse complement strand
GTATATCTTCGACTTGATGATTTCCATTCCTTTGGATATATTCCCAGGAGTGGGATAGCTGGGTCGTATGGTAGATCTATCTGCAATTGTTTGAGGAACCTCCAAACCATTTTCCATAGGGGTTGCACCATTGTGCATTCCCACCAACAATGTAAGAGAGTTCCTTTTTCTCCGCAGCCACGCCAGCATTTATCTTTCAGTGTCTTTTGGATTTTTGCCATCCTAACTGGGGTGAGATGGTATCTCAGTGTGGTTTTGATTTGCATTTCCCGGATGCTGAGTGATGTTGAGCATTTTTTCATATGACTGTTGGCCATTTGTATATCTTCTTTAGAGAAATGCCTGCTTAGCTCTTTTGCCCATTTTTTGATTGGGTTGCTTGTTTTTTTCTTGTAAAGTTGTTTGAGTTCTTTATATATTCTGGATATTAGTCCTTTGTCGGATGTGTATTTTGCAAATATTTTCTCCCACTCTGTTGGTTGTCTTTTAGCTCTGTTAATTGTTTCTTTTGCTGTGCAGAAGCTTTTTAGTTTGATATAGTCCCATTTGTTTATTTTTTCTTTGGTTGCCCGTGCTTTGGGGGTTGTATTCATGAAGTCTGTGTCCAGTCCTATTTGCTGAAGTGTTTCTCCTATAACTGATGGTGACTATATTCACAATTAGTGCAACCCTAAAACACAAGGTAACATCCTTGTTTTCCCAGATGTCTAACTAGTTTAATTTTTTAAAATATAGTAATTGAAATACAGCTATCATAACACTTAGTGGCCATGACTGTTTAGATTCATATGAACCAAAGTGAGTTAATTTCTCAGTCAATCTAAGTCGTGGAAAATTTCAATTTTTGAAATGCTTTTCTTTACATAGTTCCTTGTATAGAGCCTGGGCATGAAATAATGATTAATGCATTAAGGTACTTCAAAAAGTTTGTAGAAAAATAGAATTAAAAGATAATACACTTTCCATGAACTTTTTGAAGTACCTTCATATCTTTTATTTTTGCACGTGTCACCAAACAACTGGTTATAAGTTTTATTTTATTCAAAGATTCTTTTAGTACCACTTAGAAATAAACATGATAGCATAGAGAGACCATGTTTAATATAACATGATCTGATGTATTTTTTTCCAATAGTGATATAAAATTCCCTAATACTATCTTGAACAAATCCTTCACTTCTTTTAAAAACAGCTATATGAGGACTCATTGATTCAACCGTATTTTCTTTCTTAAGCTCCCATGTCTGATGTCCCTTCAAAGCCAAAAGACAATACAAAGAAAGTTGTGCTATGTGAAATTTCTAATATATTTTGTGACTATGCTATTGAACACTATACAAACTTAAGCAACTCTACTTAACTACAAAGGTAACTGGGAATAAAAAATCAAATATTGTTATGGAATAGTTGAAGCATAGAGCTATCCCTTTGTCCTTGATTTATTTATCTCTTTATTTTTTTCTGCCCCATATAGGTGGACAACAGAAGAAACCTTTATAGTTAAATCAGTTATTAGCACTATGTAGATACCATAATTATTGCAGGAAAATAAGAGGATCTAGTATAAACAGTAGTTAACAAGGTTGTCACATATGGCAAAATATCTGAGGGTTTTTCTAATGTCTTATTTGGTGAGGAAGATTTTCTTCAATTATTATCAAAAGAATAACTTTCTTGCCATGCTTTTATGAGTCTGATAGCACAGTCCCCATTTAAACGATAATAAAATAAGAAAGATTAGATGTAGTTTTTCCCTCAAGGGTATGCAACTTATAAAGCATTGGCTTGAATTTAGGTTTCCTGACACTCTCTGACGCCTATTATTCTAAATTATAATTGACAAAGTGATGTAGAAATGTCTTGTTCTTAGCAACATATTTATTCTACTTCCAATCAATATATATATAATTATACTACTACTATCTTGCCTGATAAGGAGTCTAAAGCAGTTTAGATCTTATTCTGGAATCTATCACAAACTCAGAACACCTGAAACCAGTCGTAAATTTAAAGTCTATCCTTATATTAAGCTACATTATCATTATTATTGTTTAATTGTCTGTCTTCTTTACAAGCTAAGCTACATGAGGGTAGGAACTTCACCTGATTTACTCGCAATTGTATTACAAATGCATCATTAGGATAAGAACATGGTTCATGTTCAATAAGTGTTGATCAAATGAGTAAATAAATACATAAACTCTAGGGGAGAAGAATACACAGACAATTTAATTAAGTGAAGGTGTTCTAAAAGATGAGAAGAAAATCAAGGGGAAAAAAATTGACTGTCCCCAAAAGGTCCCAGTTTGACTTCTTTTTTCTTTCTTTCTTTCTTTCTTTCTTTCTTTCTTTCTTTCTTTCTTTCTTTCTTTCTTTCTTTCTTTCTTTCTTTCTTTCTTTCTTTCTTTCTTTCCTTCTTTCTTTCTTATTTTTTGGCAATGTCCTAAAGATTCCAATAAAATAAAATAAAATGACTTAGTGATTGAATCCAGTGAACTCCTGGACAAAATGAAATTTTGCAAATATATAGAACATTGCATAGAACATTGCAATAATAAAGTTGCTCTGATCACTTGCACATTTGGTTATTAATAAAGTTCTTCAAGCAATTATGCAGTTCTCTTCCTGTGCATTTCTCCTAAAGTACAAGTTCTAATTTTATCTCTGGAATTAACAATGTGCAACTTAATTTCTAAGACCTGTGCCATATCTGCACTAATACAGGTGATAACTGATAAAAATGAGTCATCAACAAATGCATGCTGCTATGGTATCTCACTAAATTTGCAAGATACAAATCCCTTGATTATTAAATTTAGTGCAGACATCAGCAGATAATTAGAATTTAGAAGCCAACTTTTTTTGTATTATTTTAATTTCTCAATGTACATTGTAGTTGATTTTTGTGACCCTTTACCCATTCCTCTTTCCCCACTCCTTCTCTCCCCAGCCCCCCACATCATACCTGTTCACTTGTCTTATCAAGTTCAAGGAATTGTTGTGACACAATGGAATTCTACTCTGCTGTAAAAAAGAATGAAATACTACCATTTGCAACAACATGGATGGACTTAGAGAAAATTATATTAAGTGAAACAAGTCAGGCACAGAAAGAGAAATTCCACATGCTCCCACTTATTTGTGGGAGCTAAAAATAAATAAATAAATAAACACACAAACAAATAAAGGGTGTTGCAGGGGGAAGAAGCCAACTCTTTGAATGGAACTGGAATGGCCTGGAACAAATATCCTGCAGCTCATCAATGGTTCAGGTGAATTAATCTACAAATTTTTTCATTATAATTCAAATTTAAAAACTTATCTGACTCACAGTATCAACAATCTGGTGAAATATTTCTCCAGCCTGGATTTTCTAGGCTCATTTAACTTCAGGTGCACTTTAATATTTAACAACTCTATACAATGTTCTACCACAATTCTAGTTTAAACATCACCCAATGGGAAAACAACTTGAAATCTTCTGTATGTTAAAATTATTTAGAATTTGGTTGTAGTTGAGAAACCGTCAAAAATGTTAGTTCCATAAAATAATATTGGAAATGCTTTATCAACATTTCTCTTTAACATGAGTTTTACAAATCTTGAAGACTAATGTATATAGCTGAAGATAGAGTTTGAGGCTTACGATAACTAAAGAATTTGTATGGTCACCCAGGGATTCCTGCAGGATTTGTGGAGACTTTTTCCAAAGATTTCTAGAACTCTGTTGGCTGTTTTATTAGAGAATTTACTGGGAGTTTTAGTCTGTTTCTGTTTCTTATAACAAAATATTTGAAACTGGAAAATTTATAAAAAATCCAAAATGTATTACTTACAGTTTCTGAGGTTGGAAGGTCCACAGTCCAGGGAACACATCTGGTGGGGTGACTCTACAGCAATACAGAGTGTCACATGGTGAGAATGGCAGAGCAGAGAGAGAGAGACAGAGAGACTCTCATGTGCTCTCCTTCTAAAGTTCTCAGAACCACGCCCATGAACTAGGGAACAGTTCTTACAATCTAATGACCTCTTCAAGGCCCCACTTTTCAATTATCGTAATAGGATTTCCCACCCACAATAGTAACAGTGGGGATTAAACTTCAATGACTTTGGGGAGCTATTCAATCCACTGCTGAGACTTAGGCCTGATATGTCTTATAAATCATGGTAAATAAATCTATTTCCCCCTCAATAGAGAAAATGTGCCTTCTAAATATAATTTTAAGATAGGCAACTCAGTTTTTAAACATATCCATGTCTGTGTGTGTATGTGCACATGTGTGTTGTATGTTGTAAGCCTAAAACCATTTTATTAGTTTTATAAAGCTATTGGCTGAACAAATTCAATATGTACAATGGCTCAAATACAGTGTATGTTTATTTCTGGCTTGTCTAATGTCCAAGATACATGATCCTGGCAGGCTGACTTGTCTCCCTCCAGGGGTATTTCAAGAATTCCAGTTACCTTTCATGTTGTGGTGCTGCATCCTAAGCTTGTGGCTTCCATAATCCCTGTGCTACATTTTCCCAAGAGGACAGGAAAAGGTAAGAATTGGAGGCCCACACCAGGAAGGTTTTTAACTGGCCAAAGGTACAAATAGTTTATGTGACTTCTCCCTACATTACATTATCCAGAATTCAGTTACCTGCTATTGTGAGTTGAACTGAGTACACTCTCCCTTCAAATTCATATGTTGAAATCTCAGTCCCCAGTATCTCAGAATGTGACCTTTATACAGGTAAAACATTTAAAGCGAGGTCATCAGGGTGAGCTCTAATATGACTAGAATCTATAAAAAGAGGAAATGTGAACACAGAGACACACATAGAAGATGATGGAAAGTGACATAGAGAGGACTGTCATCTACAAGACAAGGTGAGAGGCCTGGAACAGATACTTTCCTCACAGCCCACAGAAGGAACCAACTCTGCCAACACCTTGATTTTGGACTTACAGACTCCAGACCAGCATCAATAAATTTCTGTTATTTAAGTTATCCAGTTTGTGGTACTTTGGATGGCTGCATAGCAGAGTAATAATACACCTGACTACGCCTTTAAAGGGAAGCTTGGAAATGTAGTTCAACTGTGTTTCCAGGAATAAGAGAGAAATGGTTTGGTGGATAGCTGGCTGATCTCTGCTGCACCCTTCTACTTGTTAGCTGTTCTGACAAAAAAAGATTGCCAGGAGATTAAATTGCCTGATAATAAAATATTTATTTTGAAAGACATTTTGTTGCTTTGTATCTGATCAAAGTGTCTTTTAATTAATAACAAATTACTGTTGTTGAATAAATAATTGTGTCCAGGTAGTAAAAAGGGTATTTAACTGGTAAGTTAATAGAATTAAGTTTATTCCCAGCTCTGCTACTATTAGTGTTCTTACACAAACTGCTTAAACTCTCAGGTTTCAATTTTTGAATCTATAAAACAAAAAGATTGCAATAATTTCTGAAGACTCTGATAGTATTATAACCATTACTAAATAAAGTACTTTTGACATTTCTCTTGAGTTATCAGCTTTTTTTTTTGTTACTCAAGTGCACATATTTTATAGATTTTTAGCTTTCATACTCAATTTAGCATGTCCTGTATGCAACTCATAATATTACTTGGGTGTCTCCATAAAACCTGTGCAAACTGCTCCTTTCCTGTTCTTCCTGTTGGTTAATGTCAACACCATTCACCTGCTTTTCCAAAGCTAGACAATCTGGAGAACCCTCTTGAGTATTTTCTTATTCCTTATCATTGACTTCTAATTCATTACTAAATATTATTATTATTTTTCTCTAGAAAAAATGGATGGATATCCCTCAAATCCATCCACATCTCTCCATTTCTACTGCCTTAACATGGATGTTTAATTTCTCTTTGCTCCTAATCACTTTCTCCTCTTCTTCTTTCACTCATCCCTACTCTATCTTCTATGTCCAGTGGTAGAGACAATGTTGTGTGTTCACCCACTATGTATTCTTTCTGAGCACACAGGTAGTTAGTCCAGGGTCACAAGAAGCAGTTTTGGCCAGTGGAATGTGGCCAGAAGTGATATAAGGCTTAGTATCTAAAACATATTCAGCCTTACCTTGTAATCTTCTCCTCTTCAGTGACTTTGGCAACTTCATGTTCCTGATGGCAAAGCTGTATGATGAATAGAGCCCAGAGTAGCATAGCCATGCCTATACTGCTCAAGGTGGTTTCTAGTATACAAATTTGCTCATGGTTTTTCAATTGTAGTGGCTCCCCCAAATCAGAAGGATAGGACCTAAATTTCATATTTTAAATAGTAAGTTCCTTTAAAAATCTGGCTCCAATTCACTTTTTCTGTTCCTTATTTCCTGCTTTAAATCCTGTAATCCGTGAATTCTGAACTTCTTTTCTAAATACACTACTTTTTTTTTTGTGCAAGTTATTCTTTCTGCCGAAAATGCCCTTGCCTCTTCCATCCTATTCATCATTCAAGACTTAGCTCAAATGAAACTATGTATTCTGGGCAGAGTCATAATTTCTTTCCTTGGGGCTTACATGTTGTATTTTTTTTACCTCTCTCTAGCACTGGACATATTTTTCCCTTTAGACTACGAGTTGTCTGAGGTCAGCGACTGAATGCTCTCTTCTGTCATTACCAAGTGCCTAGCACATTGACTGATGTGCAACTGGCATTTAATAAATATTTGTTGAGTGGATGTTGAATGAGTAAGAGATTATGTCAACACAAAAAATTCTGGAGGGGATGTTAGGAATGGATAAATAGATTGCTGATGAACTTTGGATCTATTTTTCATGGGTTATTCAAAGTTCTTTTTTTCTTGCCACAGTAACTGGCCAGCTGATGTATTTTAATTAACCGTCAGCCCCTCTGGGATATTCACAATTGAGCAATTACTTTGGTAAATACCATCAGTATGGAGCATCTGGTTCTCTAAGGTTTAAGTCCAATGTTTAATTCCTGTGTAATTGTTGAGTCTAGACACAAGCAGACTTCCATCCCCTGGCAATGGCAGGTGAGATGTGATCTCAGGAATGCCTCCTGCTACTTTGCATTTGCATGCTCCCAGACAATGGCCTGTCCTTATACTTTCAATAACACTCCTGAAATCCAACAGGACAGTAAGGGACTGTGTATCACTGTCTTACCTGTTTTCTTGGTTATCCCATTAGAATACTTTGGTGTCTGCAGAGAGCTGAGACCGCGCATCAAAAGAGGAGCAGAAATATAAAGAATTTAGTGTCATTCAGAAGTATTACTGTACCAGAAAAGCCCCAAAGTCATTAAAGGTTAGAACTAAAGCTGACAGAGATAAAAGATTATCCTGCTTGGGGAAGTAAAGGCACCGAGGTCATGAAGAAAACAAGGGGTAAAAATATTTTTATTTGAGATAAAATAATAGAGCAGCAAATGTGGTGGAGAGAACGGAAGGGTTTTTTGTTGTTGCTATTATTGTTTTTTCAGACTGCAGTAGGGTTGTATGAGATATTAATGTCCCTCAACTGTACAGGATTCTTGAGTAGCTCTGGGAAATGGGAAGTCTGCAATTTGCAATCTCTTTCCTCTGTTCATATAAGCATTTTAACCATGCTCCTATTAACAAGAGACACTTACTGAAACCCTACAGGAGATTTTTAAGCCCAAAGTAAAAATAATAGAATCCTCCTGAATAAAAACAAAGGATTATTAATGCTGTGCTGCTGGTGAAGTCTCATTTCATAACTGATGTAACTTTCTGTATTAAATCAGCCTCACCAGCGCTGGAATGAGCCAGTCTCGGGCGTCATTTATCACTAGCCATTTTGGGTGCACCAACCATAGAGCAAGCCCTCAATTTGACCCTTTCAAAGGGTTGCACCCCCTCCCCCCAACCACCGGGTGAGCAGAAGTTTTTATCTGTAGACATGCTGATCTTTTTCAGGATTCAAATTTATTTTCCTGACATGGTTTATGGCTCCTGTCTCCAGGTGCTTGTCCTGTGAAGTGAGAGGCTGCCTCTGAAATGCACCTCCCATAGCAGATCATATCCCTTGGGCAATTTGTTGCTCTGGCTCCTTTTCAACCCTTAAATCTTAGTTTATGACCCTTTTACCTGAATAATTCATAATCAATTGAGTTGCTAATTTTGCTTTTTGCTATTGCATTGTAGAGGGATCCATTGATTGATAAATTTTTTTGTTTTTTTTTGTTTTTTTGTTTTTTTGTCCTTTTTGAGACCGGCCGCACCATGCTCAGCCAGTGAGCTCTGTGAGCGCACCGGTCATCCTTATATAGGATCCGAACCCGCGGCGGGAGCGCTGCTGCGCTCCCAGCACTGCACTCTCCCGAGTGCTCCACGGGCTCGGCCCTTGTTTTGTTTTTATAGGCTGTTTTCACAGACTTGAGGACAACACAATCCTCTTCCTTCCCTAGATGAAAACCTATATTAAAACAGGCAACATTATTGTATTTTTTCTTTATTTTCCTTTTCTTCTTTTCCTTATTTCCTACCTTTTTCTTTTAAAAAATAAATCACCTTGTAGAAAGCAATGAAATAATGACTACAGAAAAGCAAGTTCTTTGCTCACATTCAGAACGGATAGTTCATCAGAGTTTTTTCCCATTGTTATGCTTCTCTATTCCTGAGTTACTAGCTCAGTGGTTATAACCGAGTTACTAGCTACAGTCATACATTATATATGAAATCACACCAGTGTGGTTGTAAATGCCAACTTAGATTTATTAAATTCATTCATTTTTTTCAACAAATGTTTGTTGAGAGCATACTATGTGCTTATAGGCACTGACTTCTAGGTGCCAAGAATACAGACTAACCAAGAAAGACAGTGTTTCTGCTCTCCTTAAGCTAGCATTTTATATTCTTTGGATTCCATCTAGTACAAAGGAGTCACTGAAAGGTTGCAGGCTTTGAAACCAATGAACATAAACTTAAGCTTTCCCAAAACAAGGTTGAATGACACACTTCCCGGTATCAGAACTTAGAATAAAGGTCAGTAATCAAGACAACATGGTAGTTGCCTGAGGATAGTCATACAGATCAATGGAACAGAATTAAGAATGCAGAACAAACCCTTACAGTTAAGGCTAAATGATTTTTGATAACGGAGACAAATCAATTAATGGGAAAAGAGCACAATTTTTGACAAATGGTGCTGTGGAAATTGGATATCCTTATACAAAAAGATGAATTTAGACTATTACACCACACAAATCACAAACATTAACACAAAATGAATTAGATATCTAAATGTAAGAGTTAAAACTGTTAAGTCTTGTAGGAGAAAATATAGTAGGAATTCTACATGACCTTGTGTTATGCAGTAAGTTCTTACATATGACAACAAAAGCACCATCCATAGAAATTATAAAATAAACAGTTGGACTTAAGCAACAACAAAACCTCTGGTGCTTCAAAAATAATTATTAAGAAAATAAAAATATAAGCCACAGGCTAGGAGAGTGTATTTACATATTATATATCTGATAAATGACTTGTATCCTGAATATATTTGTATTAAAACCCCCAAGAACTCAATAATGAGAGGTCAAATAACCCAATTTAAATATGGGTAAAGACATTGTCTTAGTTCAGACTTCTGTAACAAAGTACCATAGACTGGGTGGCTTATACACAACAGAAATTTATTTATTACAGTACCAATGGCTGGAAGTCTGAGATCAGGATGCCAGCATGGTCAGGTTCTGCTGAGGTCTCTCTTCTGGGCGGCAGAATGCCAGGTTCTCATTGTATCCTCACATAGCAAAAACAGAGAGAGCTCTGTGGGTCCTCTTTTATAAGGGAACTAATGCCATTCAGAAGGGCTCTACCCTCTTGACCAAATTATCTCCCAAAGGCCCCAATCATTGATACCATCACATGTGGGGTTGGGATTTCAACATATAAATTTCAGGGGACACAAACATCCAGTCCATGACAGATTTGAATAGATATTTCAGCAAAGAAAATACAGAAGTGGCCAATGAACACATGCAGCAACGTTCAACATCCTTAATCTTCAGGGAATAAAAATTAAAATCACAATGAAATAACACATCATGCTTACTAGAGTGGTTATAGTAAAAAGAGAGACAATGACCGCTATGGATTGAATGTCCCCCCAAAACTTAATCCCCTCTGTGAGAGGGTGGGAAATTCTATTATGGTAATTGAAAGATGGGGCCTTGAAGGGGTGATTAAATTGTGAGGACCTTGCCCTGGTAAATGGATTAATGCATTGATGATTTAGAAGTGGCCATGGGCATGGTTCTGAGAGCTTTGAAAGGAGAGGGAGTGAAGAGTTAGTGCTCTCTGCTTCTGCCATCTGCCAGGTGACATTCTGCTTTGCCGAGAAGGGTCACTGCCTGACAATAAGACATTCAACAGATGCATTCCCTGGACTTTGGACTTCCCAGTCTCTGAAACTGTAAACAGTAAATATTGTTTCTTTATAAATTACCCAATTACCCAGTTTCAGATTATTTCTGTTATAAGCAACAGAAATGGACTAATACAATTACAAATGTTAGTAAGAATGTGGGCAAACTGGAACTCTCCTACATGGCAGGTGGGAATGAGAAATGACGTACTCACTTGGGAAAATAGTTTGGAAATTTCTTAAAAAGTTAAAGATAAATTTAGTATATGGCCCAGTAATTTCAAACCTAGGAATCTACCTAGGAGAAATTACACACAAATTATTGTACACTAGTGCACATAGCAATATTATTTGTAATAACCCCAAACTGGAAACAATCTAAATGTCCATCAACTGGTGAATGGATAAACAAAATGTGGTCTATCCATGCAACGGAATACTATTCAGCATAAAAAGTACATGCTATAAAATGAATGAGTCTCAAAAGCATGTTAAGTGAAAAAAGTCAGACACAAAAGACTGTCTATTCTATAATTCCATTTATATGAAATGCTCAGGGAACAAAATCTATAAAGACAGAAAGTAGATCAGTGGTTGACTATGGCTGAGTGTGGGAGCAAAGATCAACTGCAGATGAACACAAGGGATCTTTCTGAATTCATGAAAATGTTCTAAACCTGGATCACAGTGACAGTTGCATAGCTCTATATGTTTAATAATAACATGTTAAATATACTCTTAAAGAAAGACAATTGTAACCTTAGGAAAAAGCTTAAAATTATCTCAATCAATTTCCTACTTCCAAATCTCATAGTAGATTGAGATAAATTATTTGGTGCAGGCTTATATGTATTATGCCTTTTGAATGTAAATTACTGAGTTCTCAAATTGTACTTGTACATTTCTACTTTGTTAGATTATGAATCTGGGCCCCTGCAGGGTTAAATATCATGCCCAATGTCAGACAGTCAGTAAGTCATGGTGAAATGATATGAATCTGGATTTTTATAGCTCCAAAGTCTGTGTGTGTGTGTGTGTGTGTGTGTGTGTGTGTGTGTGTGTGTGTGTATTTTCCAACAATATTTCCCGGTATATGACATCAGCAGTAGTGCTAGAAACCTGAAGTGTTTATCAATTTTAATGATTTCAGTTTACCTTCTCTTTGACCTAGTTGTATTTTCTAACACTTTTGGCCAGCTAAAAGAAACATTTTTATTTCTTAAACTATCTCTTTGGTGCTTGTACAAACTCCAGTTCGCAGAGACTAGAAGGAGGTAATATGGGGATAATGCACTGCAGATTCAGATTTGAAATCATACAAATATGTAACAAGATTAAAATCTCAGATTCCCCAGGTTCTAGCCCTGTTCATTTAGAGGCTTGCTAATTAAGTTCCTTGAATTTCAGTTTCTTCTTGGTAAAAAATGAGAATAAGAGTACATCTCACCTTGGAGATTGTAAGAATTAAAGAGTCATGTGAAGGTGATAAACAGTGCTTCTGAGGATTCACTGATAGTGAGTCTATTTTCTTTCTTTGCTCATTGGCTTACAAGAGAGCTTATGAGAAGTTGTAGCCCTCACATAACTTTAAATAAGAAATTTCTTTCACTGTGAACTTTTAAAATAGGCTTTCCTTTAAATATAAATAAAACTCCCCTTTTCTGCTATTATGATATTTTAAAAGTTCAATTATTATTATAAATTCAGTACATTTACTGTCTTGACCACTCCTTTGCATTTCAGATTGTTCTCTCCCAGCTGCATAAAAGTGATTCCTAATTATATAATGTAGAGTCACTTCAAAGAAACACATTAATTGTCCTCACCTCTCCCTTGACAATCCAAGCATCTGATACATTTTCAGGAGAGTTTAAAGTGAATATCCGTTGACGCTAAGTTTTAAATTTATCCCTAAATTATCACCTCTACTCACTCAAAATTGAACATACCCTCATAAAACTAAATCCATAGTAAACACGAGTTGCAAAGTTTATCAGACTGTTTGAAATTCACCACTTTAACTCCACGTTTCAGATGTGGCTCTTTTTGGTAAGTTGTTCGTTTCATTTCTTTTAGAGTACCCGCTATTTTCCCTTTTTTTTTTCTTTCCTAATGTTGCAGTCTTTTTTTCTTTAATACCTTTTATCCCCTCAGTCACAGAGAGTGGCCAAATATTTTAAAATAATCTGTTAATGTTTTCTTCACTATGTTTCAAATTGGCTTGTTCTATATTCCCACAGCTACATTCTATACTTTATTCTCTGATAAATGATTGTCCGTATTATGTATCCTAGGCCCATCAGACTGTCTTGCTTTAACAGATGATTTCTTCTCACTCAGCTGCTTTCTTCTACCTCTTTCTTGCTGTCTCTGAGAGCCCTCCTGTTCTGCACTGTCTTGTACCCTCAAACCACACTAAATATTGGCCTAATATAGATCATTTTCATATTGAGACTCTCATGCTATATCAATTCTCCAGCAGACAGAGTCTAAACTTCTTCCTGACATTCAGTTAGCTGCTATCACTCAACTAAAATTAACTACTACTCTTTACCTTTATACCTTCATTCCAGGCAAACCAGTATTTTATATCAGACTACTCACATCTCCATGCTATTCCCACCTATCTTTTTGTATTAGCTCTCTATTGATGTCACAACAAATTACCACAAACTCACCAGCTAACATTAACACACTTACCTCTTGTTTTCCATGAGTCAGGAGTCTGGGCATGGCTAGCTGGATTCTCTGTTTAGGTCTCACAGGCTGAATCAAGGTATTGGCGGAGCTACAATCCTCACCCGAGGGTCTGGATCGTCTTCCAGTTATTCTGGTTGTTGAAATATTTATTACCTTGCAGCTGTCTGGCTGTTTTCTTGCTGGTGGTTGGTGGGGAGCTGCTGTCAGCTTTTATAGGTTGCCCCTTGGAAGTCCACAATGTGTCTGTTTTCTCTCTTCCCCAATCCAGCAGGAGTGCATGTCTCTCTGACTTCTGTTCTCAGCAAAATAAAACTCTGCTTCTCAAAGTTTCACTTGATTGGGGCAGGCTCACCTGGATAATCTCTACTAGTTTAAAGTCAACTGAGGAACTTCAATTACATCTGTAGAATTCCTTCACAGTAGTACCTTGCTTAGTAATTGACTGAATAACAAGAGAATGGGAATCTTGAAGCATTGTCTCTAGAATCCTGCCGTCTACACTCCTCATGTGCCTGTCTAACTTCTGCACAGCCTTCAAGGCTCATCATAAGCCCCATTTACCCCTTGTTGTTTTCTCCAATTCATTATTCTACTATGAACTTTCAGGATTATATAATTTTTATTTATGTTTTTATGTCTTTCAGTCTACATAAATGTGCTTTACTGTGCTTTTATATGTGAGATTATGTGACCCAACCAACCTCCCACAAATGCAAACACACACACATAGGTATACACATACACACACACATACACATTACCTGCCCAATGTTGGTTTTAATGTTCTTGAAGGTACAGAACAATTTTTTTTTAAAAATCTCTTTTGCAAAAAGCAAATCCTTTGACTATTATGTACCAATTTGCCTGACAGGAAGAACTAACATTATCTAGACTAGTGTTAGGCTTATAGGGAGCTGTGCTAACCTTTTCTTGAGATGGGGGAGGATCTGTGAACTACTACCTAGGCTGAAAATTCATTGTAATTTTCTCTAATTCACAAACAGTAGAACTTGGAGCAGTCATTATAGTACGTTAATGATGCTAAATTGTGAACTAAGTTGGTTTGAAGACAATAAGGCAGCACTTTCTAATGTGTTCCTCCAAATATTGCCAGAGGACTATATTCTAAATCAAGAAGCATTTTATTCAGAGGATGTTCATTTAAGAAATTTTCTTCTGAAGAAGTTGAGAGATCCCTTGCTCATTTCTACTTGTTCTTAAACCAAAAGTTGAAAGCTAATGCATTTATGAATTATTTCCAAAATTATCATTTTGGAAGGGGAGGGGAGAGGATGAGAAAAAATTGTAATAGAGAATTCTATTTCTGTACTTTTTTAAACATTTATTTGTACATATTTGTGGGGTATGGTATGTTGTTTCAATACATGCGTATACTGCGCAATGATTCACTTAGAATAGATAGCATTGTTTTGTACCAATTAGTCCACCATTTCTCCTCTCCACACCCTTTGTCCTCTCATAACCATTATTTTACTCTGTACTTCTATGAGAACCATTTTTTTTGTTGTTAGATTCAACATATGAGTGACATCATGCAGTATTTGTCTTTTTACACTTGACTTACGTTTATCTCCAGAATGTTAAAAATTTTCTTCTTGATTTCTTCCTTGACCCATTCATTGTTTATGAACATGTTATTTAATTTCCATGTATTCATTCACTAGAATGTTGTTGATTTGTAGTTTTATTCTATTGTGGTCAAACAAGGTAGTTGATATGATTTCAGTTTTTTCAAATTTGTTGAGACTTGCTTTGTGACCTAACATATGGTCTATTCTAGAGAACGTTCCATATGCTGCTGAGAAGAATGTGTATTTTGTAGCTGTTGGATGAAATGTTCTATAAATGTCCATTAGGTCAAGTCAGCATATAGTAGATAATAATCCTGATGTTTTCTGGTTAATCTTCTGTCTGTGTGATCTGTCCTTTGCTGAAAGTAGGGTCTTAAAGTTCCCAACTATTATTGTGTTGGAGTCAACCTCTCCCATTAGGACCAATAGTAACTGCTTTATATAACCAGGTGCTCCAGAGTCGGGTGTATTTAGAATTGTTGTATCTTCCTGCTGAATTTGCCACTTTGTCATTATATAATGAC
>NW_007731316.1:83014-88135 GCF_000696425.1 Galeopterus variegatus | reverse complement strand
TGTGAACTGATGAGTAATCTTAATTAGAGGTAAAATGTACCCATTATTTTTGTGCTATAAATAGACTTTCATATTATGAATTACAGAGATAAGGACAATGTGAAACGCAGTGACACATTAGTCAAAGACTCAGCATAAGTGAACTAGATATAGATTTTTCTTTTTTTTTCCTTGGAGGGGGGGGAGCCTTAACTCTCAGCATTTGATAGACCTCAATTCACCTAAATATGAATGATTTATAAATATATTAGTTGACAACATCTCATTCTATAGTTTATCACCTGGATTTATATTGTAGTTTTGTTATAGCAAAAATTCAATTATAAATTGCTATTTAGCTCAGTATTTAAATTAAGTTAAATTATTAAAGAACCGCTCTTTCTAGCCCAGTCATAGTGAAAAAGTAAATTAGGAAAATGTGCATCGTTTAATTCCTCCAGTGAAGATTGCATACTAGCCAATCACTGGAAACTAAACTCACTAAATTTCTTGGGGTTAACCATCTGTTACTCAAGGAGGTAGAGTTAGGAGGTAGAAAGATCAGTAATAATAATTATTTATACTACAAGTAATAGCTTCATTCTTGGAGTTTTGTTATAGCAAAAATTCAATTATAAATTGCTATTTAGCTCAGTATTTAAATTAAGTTAAATTATTAAAGAACAGCTCTTTCTAGCCCAGTCATAGTGAAAAAGTAAATTAGGAAAATGTGCATCGTTTAATTCCTCCAGTGAAGATTGCATACTAGCCAATCATTGGAAACTAAACTCACTAAATTTCTTGGGGTTAACCATCTGTTACTTCTAGAGTTAGGAGGTAGAAAGATCAGTAATAATAATTTTTTATACTACAAGTAATAGCTTCATTCTTGAGCTGTATTTTATTTCAGTGCATAATAACTTGTCTGGCATGAGGTACCAGCTTAACAACAGAGCATTTGAAGATTCAGTTAAGAGGAAAATGACCTTATAGAGAGTCCTGTTCTTTGAGCTGAGTATCCTGTGGAAAGAATATACTCACTAGACACTAAGTATTTATACAAGTTTAAATTATATTATATAGAATAATTTGAAAATTGAAAAAGTTTTGCATCAAAAGTATTACATTTGTTAACTCATGTAATGCTTCCAAAAGCTCCAACAAAGTTTGACAAAGAGGATGCCAAAGCTCAATTAGGACTCAGATCTATAAGTAGCAGGTGGGTAGTAAAAGACTGATTCTAGTCCTTTGAATCCAAAGAACTTGTGCTTTTCAATATTTCACAAAGTGGTCTTCTTTAAAAACATGATAGCAACTTCTCATTTTCCCAGGTATAAAGTTTTAGTTATGCAAGTTGAATAAATTCTAGCATTTGCTGTAAAACATTGTGTCTATAGTTAACAATACTATATTGCACACTTAAAAATTTGTTAATAGGGTAGATCTCGTGTTAAATGTTCTTACCAAAAAAATTAATAAACAAACAAAAAATAAATCTGATGATAAACTACAGAAGTGCTTGGTTTCCTCTTTTATGCTCCTGACAAAACAAGAAAAGAGAATAGTATTTTTTAATCCAAGGACTCTTTTTTTTCTTGTTTTTTGATACCTGAATAAATTTTAGAACACCTAAAAGACTATTTTAGGCTGTCCCCTGGAGGTGTTTGTAAGCACATGCGGTAGGTGAAAACAAATATCTGTGCCTTGTTTTTTGATACCTGAATAAATTTTAGAACACCTAAAAGACTATTTTAGGCTGTCCCCTTCAGGTGTTTGTAAGCACATGCGGTAGAGGAAAACAAATATCTGTGTCAAGATTTCACATATTACGTACTTAAACTCATCTTCACACACCTTAGCAAGTCAAACTTCTAATCACTAACTTTAATTGGGCTTCTCATTAGTAGATATAGTGTGGAGGTACTTCTGAAGATTTAAAAGAATGCACTTGAGGAAAAAAAGGAAGTCTAGCTATGCCATTATAAAAGAAAATTAGAGAAGTCATGTCCAGTGTGATCTTCAGAGATGAGAGCTCCCCTGAGATAATAGTTAGCTTGTCATTCTTTGTTGGACCAAAGTTAGTATCTTTATCACTGCTGTATACTTCAAGGCTTTCTAGAATGGGAGATTTTGCATAATATATTGTAAATCTCAGTTCTCAACATGTGGCTATGAAAAACTGGGGTGGCACAGTCTAATTGAAGTCTGGATGACCATTTTAGTTGTAACCAGATGCTTAATTATTTTCATGTGGATTTCATTATTACTTTAAAATTTTTACTTGATACATTCTGCAAACATGGTCCTCAGGAAGTAAATATTTATAATTTGTACTGAATTTATCATTCCAAAGTGTTGTTTACTTAAGTAGTTTTGTTTAAATAAAAACAGAAATAAATCACATATAAGAAATTGTTTCTAGATCAAGAACTTCACTTATAATAACTTGCCTTGTTAATTCTTTCCTTCCAGTTTTCAAAAAAACTCAGGTTAAACATATTACAATTGAAAGACAAATATATAAATAGAATATAAATAACTGTTATGAGTGTTTCAAGGCAGTAAAATAGAAAGAACAGAGCACAAAATTTGAAATTAGACAGAACTGTTTAAATTTACGGTGTAAATCTGTGAAAATTTATTAATTTTTCTTGACATCTTTTTATTGTTAGTAAAAAAAAAATTAGTGATATCCATGTCAACTCAATGTGACTCCTTCAAAAAGTTCATGGAAATATTTGATTATATTTTAATTCTATTTTTCAACAGTAAGGTGCCATTTCTTGAATACCTATTAAATGTTGTCAAGAAATGGTACCTTAATTGTCAGTATATATGGCACACTATAGCTTACAAATATTACTTTCATATGTATTGATGTTTTTTCATACTTAATTTTCTTATTTTACATATAAAGAGATTGAGACTCAGAGAGGTTAGATGACTTTCTCAAGTTTTTGCATGTAGCAACTTTCTAAATGATGGCTTCATATATTTGTTCCACAAATACTCTGATTTTCATGTTATTTAATTTAATCTTCCCAACAACTAAGGAAACTGAGGCACAGAGAGGCTAAATCATTTGTCAAGAATCACAGAGCTAAAAGTGTAGTGGGAAAGGACTTCTAATCTCAGCCAGTTCTCATGTTCTTTATATTATACCATACTAAACCTCCATGCCATCAAGGACACCATTTCCAATCTAATCTCTATTTCTTATTTCACTGTATTTTTTATCCTCTGCAGTACCAAACCACATATTTTTCCCTCAATGTATCCTTTACTTTCCATCGTGTTTTACTCACATCCTGAAATTTTCTCCAATTTTGCTAACTAATTACATTCCCAGTTTTCTCCCAACCTTGTGTGCATTTTATATTCTTTGAATTCCTTCAATAAACTCCAAGGCAAAATTAATCACATCATTTTGTGTTCCCATAGCTCTTTGCATATGTCTTTCTTATAATATGCATAACCCTATATAATAGCCTATAATAAAAAATACTAACCATTTTTTAAGAACTAAAAAATGATGTAAGCATTTTAAATGTTTAAGCATTTTAAATATCTGATCTAAGCATTTTATTTTATTTTATTTTATTTTATTCTTTTTCTGTCATTTTAAATGTTTAAGCATTTTAAATATCTGATCTAAGCATTTTATTTTATTTTATTTTATTCTTTTTCTGTCTTTTTTTTTTACTTATCAATATACGATGTAGTTGTTTTTATGTCCCTTTATCAGTTCCATACCCTCCCATCTACATCATATCTGTTCACTTGTCTTAACATGTTCAAGGAATTGTTGTGATTGTTGTGTCTTCTTCTCCCCCACCGTTTGTTTGTATATTTATTTGTTTATTTTTAGCTCCCACATATAAGTGAGAAATGTGGTATTTCTCTTTTTGTGCCTGACTTGTTTCACTTCATATAATTTTCTCTAAGTCCATCCATGTTGATGTGAATGGCAGTATTTTATTCTTTTTTAAAGCAGAGCAGTATTCCACTGTGTAGATATAGCACATTTTCCTTGTCCACTCATCTGATGATGGACATTTAGGCTGGTTCCAACTCTTGGCTATTGTAAATAGTACTGCAATAAACATGGGAGTACAGGTATCCCTTCCACATGATGATTTCCATTCCTCTGGCTATATTCCCACCAGTGGAATAGCTGAGTGTACTGGATTAAATTATGTCTCCACAAACTCATTGAACCTTGAATTGTGTTCCCCAAGTCTTGTGTATTAGAAACTTAGCCCCCAATTTGATTGTTAAGAGGGTGGGAAATCCTATTATGGTAATTGAAAGGTGGAGACTTGAAGAGGTGATTGGATTGTAGGACCATGCCTTCATGAATGGGTTAAAAATGGTGGTCAGGGGCATGGTTCTGAGAGCTTTAAAAGAAAAGGAGAGTCTGTCTTTCTCTCTCTGCCCTCTCGGCTTCCCTCATCTTGCAATGTGAGACCCCTGGGTCACTGTCGCCACCACCAGATGGACTTTGGGCTTCTCAGTTTCAGAAACAGTAAGCAATAAATGTGGTTTTTCTTTATAAATCACCCAGTTTCAGGTATTTTTTTATAAGCAACACAAAACAGACTAATACAGAAAATGGGCACCAGAGAAGTGGGGCCTTGCTTATAACAAATACTTGAAAATGTGGTAGCAGCTTTGGAAATGGGTGTTGAGGAGAGGCTGAAGGAATTTTGAGGGACAGGCTAGAAAAAGCCTAGATGCTGGTGAAAGTTTAGAAGACAAGAAAACCAGGGAAAGTTTTAGAGACTGGTTAAATGGTGGTGAGCAGAATGCTTATAGAAATATGGACTGTAAAGACCTTTCTAAGGAGGTCTCAGATGTAAATGAGAAGGGACTTATTGGAAACTGGGGCAAAGATCACCTTTGCTGTGAACTGGAAAGGAACTTGGCTGCGTTGCGTCCATGTCCTAGGACTTTGTGGAAGCTGGAACTTAGGAGTTGTGAAACAGAGTATTTGGTGGAAGAAATTTCTAAGCAGCAAAGCATTAAGGAAACTGCGTGGCTACTTGTAACAGCTTACGCTGAGTTATGGCAGCAAAGGCATGACATAAAGCCAGAATTTAAAAGGGAAGCAGAGGGGCCGGCCCGTGGCTCACTTGGGAGAGC
>NW_007731316.1:76489-83004 GCF_000696425.1 Galeopterus variegatus | reverse complement strand
AGAGGTGATTGGATTGTAGGACCATGCCTTCATGAATGGGTTAAAAATGGTGGTCAGGGGCGTGGTTCTGAGAGCTTTAAAAGAAAAGGAGAGTCTGTCTTTCTCTCTCTGCCCTCTCAGCTTCTACCATCATGGAAAATGAGACCCCTGGGTCACTGTCGCCAGCACCAGATGAACTCTGGACTTCCCAGACTCAAAAAGTGTAAGCAATAAATTTCACTTTCTTTATAAATTACTCAGTCTCAGGTATTCTGTTATAGTGACACAAAACTGACTAAGACTCTGGGTCATATGGTAAGTCTATCTGTAATTGTTTGAGGAATCTCCATACCATTTTCCATAAAGGCTGCACCATTTTGCAGTCCCACCAACAGTGTATGAGAGCTCCTTTTTCTCTGCAACCTCTCCAGCATTTATCATTCTCAGTCTTTTGGATATTAGCCATCCTTACTGGAGTGAGATGGTATCTCAAAGTGGCTTTGATTTGCATTTTCCAAATGCAGAGTAATATTGAGCAGTTTCTCATGTGTCTGTTGGCCATTCGTATAGCTTCCTTTGAGAAATGCCTATTCAGCTCCTTTGACCATTTTTTAATTGTGGTGGGTTTTTTTTGCTTGTTTGTTTGTTTTTGCTGTAAAGTTGTTTGAGTTCCTTGTACATTCTGAATTTTAATCCTTTGTCAGGATTCTTTTATAAAAACCTGTCATGTCAGCACAGAAACTAGAGAAGCCAGGAAGGCTTCATGGGAAGAGGACATGTGATTTCACCCTGGAAGGATGAAGAAGGATGTATGTTCATAGTGGCAATAGCATCCCTGACAAAGTAAATAGCAAGTGCAAAGACACAAAAGCCAGACAATACCAAAGCTGTAGTGTGGAAGAGATTTTTGCCCTACTCTCCATTAGGTACACTTTTTTACCCTCTCCTGAAGGGCTGAGCTTAGTTACCACTTTTACACCAAATTAATCCTATGTGACACATCCCTTCTGGCAGAGCCATGATTAACTGGTCCAGCTTTGAGCAAATTAGTTGTGCAATTAGTTAAGTTAGATTCGTCAGTCTTTCTTTTGAACATTTGAACTAGAAAACCTGGATAATAGTATTGAAAAATGGTGACAAGCCAAAAGTCATAGACTTGACAAGAAAAAAGAACTATACTTTTATGTAGTTGTTTTGTCTTTGTTTACAGAAAACAGTATATTTCTTTCAATATCATTTTCATTTAGTAGCATGACACTGTTTATTCTGCCCATATAGACCTATTAGGTATTAGGTTTATGGCAGAGTTGTTTTCAAAATTCTTATGATATTTTTCTCTGGCTACCCTAGGAGGATAGTAAAAATGATAGCCTATACAATCATGGCAACAATAATGTGAGTGAATAAAAAACAAAAAAACTCAGTTCTTTCTGTTTTCTCTGTACTATCTTAGTATCATGTCATAAATATGTAATCATACCTCACCAATGTAGGAAAATAGGAAGATGATATGAACAGAAATGGAAATGGATACTAACATGATGTGAAATAGATTACGTTTTTGTGTTCTATAAAGTACTACATACAGTTATGAAATTCCATAAAAAATGTCAATACTGGCTTAATATATTCAGTAACTACTGTTCTATTCGAAGCTGGGATTGACCATGTTTTATACTGGAAGGAAATAATAATGACCCAAAACAGTTTATTGGGAATGGAACACACTATAAATCAAAGTGGTGGAGAAATGATGGACTATTGCCTTTATAATAAAAAAATAAAAAAAGAGAAATGATGGACTATTGCCTTTATATTAAAAAAAAAAAATAAAGTGAAAAGCATTGAATTGTGGCAGAGAATTGAATGGACCGTAACAAATCTCAGTGGCTGAAAGCTGATTCAAAATAAATGGAGGTAATTAACAGATTGGAGATTTGCAAGCAACAGGTAATTGGATTATCAATGGATAATTTGTTTCCATGGATGTTTTTACTATCTGCACATCTGCAATATTTCATTCTTGTCATTTTGTTCTCTAAAAGAATGTTCTCAAAACTCAGTTAATCCCCCATATGATCTCTGTAATTAAGTTATTTTGAAGAGATGGGTACTGCATTTTTATCCTCAAACGACATCCAAAGCCCTCATTTTAATTACAAATGACACTTTATTTCCGTTGCTTTTGTACCAGCTCTTTGAGAAGAATGAATTTTTTTCCATTCTCCAAGGAGCACAAACCCAACTTTAATAAGTCTGATATTTGAAAATATTGACCATTCATCTGGGTCTTTTTTCTAGTCATGGCAATTAAACATTTCAAATTTCAAATATCCTTTTATCAGATTTCTAAATTTGCCATAACTCTGAATGTATAATTGTGTAGTGAGGTCCTACATGTTTTCTGTTTGGCTCTCTTTGCAGTCACGTCATGGCTATGATAGTCATTCCCTCTAGAGAATATGGAAGTCGATTTCCCTGTGTTGGTGGGAAGAGAAGTTGGCAGTTTTCAATGCTGTTGTAAAAACTGAACAATCCATCTAAAACATGTAGCAAAATTTCCAACACAGAAAAAGCACACAATAAAACCAAGACCATTAACCCATTAGGCCCAAAGTCGTGGCAATGGGAAACGATAATTTGGAGAGGCGGGGGAATAGTTTAAGAGAGGGAAGCAGTATTTACAATTCTAAACCTTTGTTCCCAGACCCATGTATTCTGTGAACAGCACACTCTGACGCCAAGCACCCTGGCTTCTTACCCCACCTCATCTCTTAGTAGCTGCATAATGTCGAACAAATGACTACACACCTTGGGTCAGTGTCTTTGCTTATGAAGTGCAAGATAACAGTAAATCCCTAAAAGCTAGATTTGCAGGAATGATTAAAAGAGCAGTAAAGATCTTAGAGCAATGTCTCCTAGCACATGACAAGATGGGAAACGATAATTTGGGGGGGGGGGCGGAATAGTTTAAGAGAGGGAAGCAGTATTTACAATTCTAAACCTTGGTTCCCAGACCCATGTATTCTGTGAACAGCACACTCTGATGCCAAGCACCCTGGCTTCTTACCCCACCTCATCTCTTAGTAGCTGCATAATGTTGAACAAATGACTACACACCTTGGGTCAGTGTCTTTGCTTATGAAGTGCAAGATAACAGTAAATACCTAAAAGCTAGATTTGCAGGAATGATTAAAAGAGCAGTAAAGATCTTAGAGCAATGTCTCCTAGCACATGACAAGATCTATATTAGTATTTATTAGTATCACAGTAAAGAGAATGAACATAGAATATCTAAAGTCATTGTTAAGTTGTGAAAGCCATCAGGAATTCAATCTGATGTTATTGTGTTAGTTCATGTAATCTTTTAAGTATGGGGAAATTTATAAAAATGGATATATTAATGAGACACAGAACAATAATATTAATATGTTTGTTTTAAGTAATTTACATATTTAAAATTTTCATAATTGCAGTAGTTGATAGAATTTAGTCTTTTGTTATAAGAATCAACTTTGTCAGTTCCAGCTTGAAAATATGTAATAGATTAAGTGATTCAGAATTTTGGTATTGAGTAAAAATCAGACTAAAATTTTGTATACATTATTAGAATACTTTTAAAGAGCTGGTTAACATGTTTATTAATATACCGTTTTAGGCACACAAAGTATATTTTAATTCTACAAAGTACTTAAAAGATTTTCATTTCATCATAAACATGTTTGAGGATTATTTCTAAACCAGGTG
This sequence comes from Galeopterus variegatus, assembly GCF_000696425.1. Classification (NCBI taxonomy): domain Eukaryota; kingdom Metazoa; phylum Chordata; class Mammalia; order Dermoptera; family Cynocephalidae; genus Galeopterus; species Galeopterus variegatus. The sequence goes on along the minus strand of NW_007731316.1, from coordinate 79,278 downwards.
AGGGTATATAAATGACCTGCTGTATTTGTTGGTATGTTAACTGAATATTTTCCAGGGCCACTGCTGGGACACACTATTATATTTGGATTCAAGTTAAATACTATCCAATTAATCATTCTCCACACTGAGATCTATGACCCACATCCAGGCTGCTATTTCATGTGACAAAATTTCACTCTTCTTTACTCTTATAACATTAAATGTCTTTGGTCTAGTCCTAAAGACCCTAAAACTTGATAAATCATTTTCTCCTTTTTATATTTTACCAGTCTTGTAGAAAAACGACACTTAACAATATCAGAACAACATCCGATTGAATTCTGGATGGCTTTCTCAACTTAATTTGATTATGACTTTATATATTCTATGTTCATTCTCTTTATTATGATAGTAGTAAATACTAATATAGACCCTATCATGTGCTAAGAGACACTGCTCTAAGATCTTTACTACTCTTTTAATAATTCCTGCAAATCTAGCATTTAGGGATTTACAAATTTGAGAGTTAGACAATTGAAATACTTAAAAAGAAAACTGGACATATTAAATTTAAGAAAAATACTTGAGCATTTGAAATATTTAAGAAAATTTAATTAATTAAGCATACTAATCCTTTAAAAATTAATTGTCAAATTTTTCTGTGTTTTTAGTAAAAAATAAAATTAGTAAGCTGAAGTAACAGCCAGGTTTTAAAATTTGTAGAAAATTAATTTTTAGTATTGAAAATCAAAAAAGCTTTTAGATAATGTTTCTAAGGGAAAAAAATCTTCAAAGCAATAGTGTATGTGTGTGTGTATCATATTTAACAATCATTATCATCATCAAATATCTTGGGTCATTTATAATCACCAGTGCCTTTCTAGTCTGTCTTTTAGTGTGTGAAATTTTTCTGAATATTTAAACTAATCTGAAGATCTTCTGGAATTCAGGGTATTGTATCCTGGAATCATAAATTGGGGGATAAAAATGTTTGACTTGTTGGCATTTTTTGGAAGGAATTATATGTATACTTGGATTATCTTCCAGAATCTAAGAAAACAAGTATTGTAGTTGAAGGTCGAGACTACCATCGGTGACTGACACCTTCTTGCTTGGGCAGAGAGAGACCCAGGAGTACAGGATGTCAGATGAGTATAAAGCTATACCGTACATTTGGAAAAATAAAAAATGTTACATGAGAATAAGGAAATTTTCATCCTGTTAAATGTTCTACTACTTCTCTTGGACATTTTAAGGCAAAAGGTATTTCTTTAGGAGCTTGGGTATTTTTATGTTGTATGTATCTGTCATTAATTTCTCTATATTCTCTAGATTTTAGTGAAGTGGCTCTGTAATTGGGGTTTTACAGACTTCTGGCCTCCATTATTAACTTGATGGAAGCAAGGATTGGATTGTGTGCATATTTAGAAGAGTAATTTGAAGGGAGTCAGGGATTCTCAGGGAAGGAGAAGAGCAAAGAGAGGGGACAGGGAACTAACTCTGTGCTCATTGAGCACATAGCAGGTGCTTTCCTTTTGTCATTTTGTGATTCCTTAATAACTCACGTATCTTGTTATAATTACCACTGTTTTATAGATTAAAAATAAAATAAGTAAGTATCAGAGATTGTAACTAAGGTCACACCGTTAGGAATTAGCAGGTTGGATAGCTAACCCAGGTTTTATGTCAAAGTCTTTGTTATTTCCAAAAACAACAAAGAAAAATAAAACGTGGTGATAAAGCAATATTTGTTTCCTATCAAAAATATTTTCGTTTTAGGCTTCTTTGATCCTCTATTTTAAATGTTTAAAAGAATATCTTTATGTGAACTTTATAACTGAATTTATCCCTGAAATGTATATTATTATGTTCTATGGCTATCCAGTTGAATAGGTCACTCTTACAGAAGTCATCTTTTATTCTTCATTTATTTTGTGTGTATACATAATTTTCCATTTCATTTTTCCATGTAGTATTAAATAGTACAAGAACCTTTATTAATAATTTTAAGAAATATACGAAATCAATGGCCACGGCTAAATTTATTTGCTTTCACAGAAAGAGGGATGTTAATGTCAAATGTGTGGTGTTTTTCCCCTTAGGATCTGTTTTAATGACCCTGTCTTTAGGTAATTCCTGACTTCTGAATGCAAACCAAAGTGAATTACTTTGCCTCATGCTGTTGTAACAATCCATCCAGCCAGAAAAGATCAACAGGAGAACCCAAATTAATGATGTTTGCATTGATTGGGTGTGAGTCTAAATGACTGTAATGGAAATGCCTACACTTCCTGGAATACTTTCCCTACTGGCATTTAAGAAGTAATATAACTGTTTTTTTGTAATTTATTACCATTTGGTTTGGGGAGGAGGGGAGATAATTGCTACCTGTACTCATTCCTTACTTGGTACCAGACATTTTGCTAAATATGTCACATGCATTTTTCTCAATAGGCAATGCAATTTAACTAGTTTTGGGGTATTTGTTTGCTTATTTTTTTTTTTTTCCTTTTAAGAAAAAGTTTTAGCCTAAAGCTAGTAAGGTATGTCTGAATGCAAACCAGGGGGGTCTGATGATGGTTTTCTTAACAAAGCCATTTTATCCCCACTACTATTTCTTCTGCAGAATTCCTCAGAATAAGCGGAGGTGAAATTAGAGAGCTAATGGGGGCTTTCACTAACAGGAAGAGCTTTGGGCAGCAGTTGGGTCTTTCAGCTAATTTTGTGATTAGTAAATTTTCAGTGTAGTTGCCACTTCTTGATGGTGGCTCTCATGAAAGACTTTATCTCCTGTGGGTGTAGCAAGAGAT
>NW_007731316.1:68722-76133 GCF_000696425.1 Galeopterus variegatus | reverse complement strand
TTTTTTTTTTTTTCCTTTTAAGAAAAAGTTTTAGCCTAAAGCTAGTAAGGTATGTCTGAATGCAAACCAGGGGGGTCTGATGATGGTTTTCTTAACAAAGCCATTTTATCCCCACTACTATTTCTTCTGCAGAATTCCTCAGAATAAGCGGAGGTGAAATTAGAGAGCTAATGGGGGCTTTCACTCACAGGAAGAGCTTTGGGCAGCAGTTGGGTCTTTCAGCTAATTTTGTGATTAGTAAATTTTCAGTGTAGTTGCCACTTCTTGATGGTGGCTCTCATGAAAGACTTTATCTCCTGTGGGTGTAGCAAGAGATCTGAGGGGGTGTGCAGACCTTGTAGCAAGTGTAGAACTGCTAAAAATCTTGACAGGGGACAATGACTGATTAATCACAACGTTGTTCAAGGACCTCTTTAGGACTATCAGATAATTTGTATCATCTTTTCTCCCTTTCTCAACCCGGGTTGTGGTTATGATGTGGGGCACAGAGCTGCATGATACAATTGATTCTCCTCATGCATGGACCCTCTCTACTTATCATTTCTGCATGCTAAGTCTTCCTCTGGCATTTATTCTTTCCTTAAACAATTCATATGGTGACTACTATATGTCAGGCACAACAACATCTTCATAGATAGGTCTCATCTTACTATGGATAATTAATTCCTCCATGTGCTGTCTTAGACACAAAATACAATTTTAAAACATTTTGACCTTTAAGGCTGTGCTGTAGAGACAGAGTGTTTGATCAGGGATATTTCTATAAGCAGTTTCTGTTCCGGAAAAGATGCAAATTAAAAAAGGTTTAAGATGTGACCTACTGTTTAGATGGAAAATCTTGGATAGAGGCAGGGTTCAGTGAATGAGAATTTACTATTACTATTCTTCTTTTACAGAGAAAGGAATTGGCTTGGTGAGTTAAGGGTCCTTCCTGAATTGATGGGACTGTTAAATGTTAGAGATGAAAATAGACCTTAGGTCTACAAGATATCTGGGCTCTTAATCACTAATTATAATGTTTAAGGTTCCAGTGTGAGAGAGAGGATGCAAATGATTTGATTCCTAAAGTGATTTCAGTTTCTTTAGTGGTTAAACATTATGAAGGCTGATGTGTTAAGGCTTTGAAGATTTCTTCGATTATAAGTGGCTTAAACACAATTTCTAATGAGGCTTGCTAAGCCTGTTGAAATCAAGTTTTGTTCAGGAATTAAGAAATAGAATTTCTTTTTCTAGGGACACACAAATTGTAGCACCCAAATGACTTTTCTCCAAGCTAACTGAAGCCTTCTTCTCACATAGATAATATGTAGTCTTTAGTAAATGTTTAATAAATCAATTGGATAATTATCTGCATCTTTCACAATGTGNATTTCAATTCACAAACTGGCTGAATGATCCACTGGCTGTGAGAATCAGTTGAATATTTGTATATGCAGAATAAAGATATGCAAATTATACTCCTGGTCGTGGTTTGTTAAAGGAATGAAGACACGATGATGCCAAGGGGGTACCATCCACTGTTCTCTCATTCATAGCACCACTCCAGGGAGTCCCATTTACATAGATTACACTTATTTTTTTCTCTTTCCTAGATGTTTTTCCTTCTCAGTTGTCTTGAGTTAGGCCTTCTAAAATTTTAATGAGTTTTTGGATGGCACCAACCAGTTACTTGAGTTCCTGCTTGGAGGTAAGATGTTAACTTCAACTTTGGAGAATGCCCTTGAACTCTTAAATAATAACTCAGGATTTGATAGACAAAGAGATTCCATAAGAGAAAAGTAAATCAATTTGTTGTAATTTTCTCTACTACCACAGGATATTGTTTGTGCAGGAAAAAAGAGATGAAAATACTGCTAGAGGTATTGGAAACAGTTATTAAATAGATGAGTACTAAGAAGAAAATTTTCTTTTGTCTGCCAAAGCCTTCTGGTGTTGCCAAGTCATTTTGTATCTGACGTTTGAGAGAGACAGAATTGCTCTCTCCAAAGGCTTATGAGAAAAAAAATCCACTTCACAACATCTAAAGAACAAAGGAAGAAGGTAATGATTAGAAAATATTTGTGTTATTCCTCAAATCAAAGATAAATTTGAAAGTATTAATAAGAAGTCTCCCTGGGAAACTAAATCTTCTTAATACTAACAGGTTGCCAGAATGATTCAGTGTTCTTTTTTCCATTTTATTTGAAATTTGAAAGGATAATATCTTAATAGTTAAGGTGATCCGATTTATGTCTTTATGATTCTTTTGTGTGTGCATGTGTATATGTGTGCTTTCAAATTTAACTTATAAAAGACGTGTATCAATTTGCCTCTCTCCGATACACAGGTGCAGGTCATTAGAATATGTGTCGCCTGACTGAATCATATGGGTAGATTACTGATATATTTGTTTACAAGGAAGTGTGTCTTTCATCTCAATAATATATTTTTAGAGATTCAGCCTACATAAGCAAATGTGTTACAATCTCTCTTCCACATACTCAGAAAAAAAAAAAATCATACCTTTGCATTTTCTTGACACCAAGCAAGAATGTTTATATCACACTTTAGAAAAGATAAAATCATAAATCTTGTATTAAGATAAAATGAACATGAGATAAATATTGAATTAACTCACTATTAATGAGGTAATTAATAAGATGTTACAACTAGTTCAAAAGAGAATGCCAGGAACAGGCACATTTATAAATCAGAAATATTAAATGTGCAAATGGAGGCAAACTGGCTTCTAACACTGTGAGGGAGGGAAGTCAATTAAGCTTTTACCAGGCAAAATTTATTTTCAGCTCTATAAACAAGAACAATTTTGTATTGACATGAGTTATCTATACCTTAAAGAGTTTACTGTAACTTGTGAACAGCCCAAAGTCAGTGAAAGACTAGAATCAGGTAACCAGGAAGGGTGTGTGCTAAAAAGTACAGTTTTCCTACTGGAGATACCTGGTAATATTCTTACACATTGTAATGCTCCGGATGACACGTTGGCTGCCTCTCTATTTTAAACATATTTGTATACATTTATTGTTCTAGCTAGTTACTAAGCTTCTCTGAGGCAAAAACTATGCCTTGAATGATTGGTGTTTCATCATTATTCCAAATATAGTAATGGACAAAGAAAATGGCTGTTTATTAAATAGTAGGTGGAATGAAATTATCAACATTGAGTGTTATTGGTCAACATCAATGAACATTTGATCTCCATGGCATGTTGCCCAATAATACACATTAAAAAATGTCCCTGGAAGCCTTGGGAAGAATAATGGTGGCTTTGTTGGGTATGACTATTTGGTGTAGTGGATGGAATTATGTCTCCCCAAAACTCAATGAAGCTTGAATTGTATCCCCCAAGTTTTATGTATTAGAAACTTAGCCCCCACTGTGACTGTTAACAGGGTGGGAAATCCTATTATGGTAATTGTAAGGTGGGGCCTTGAAGACGTGATTAGATTGTAGGACCGTGCAGTAGTGAATGGATTAAAAATGGTTGTCATGGGCATGGTTCTGAGGGTTTTAAAAGAAGAGAAGAGTCTCTCTCTCTCTCTGCTTTCTCTGCTTCCACCATCTCGCAATCTGAAAACCCTGGGTCGCTCTTGCCACCACCAGATGGACTTTGGACTTCCCAGCCTCAGAAACTGTAAGCAATAAATTTCATTTTCTTTATAAATCACCCAGTTCAGTGTACTTTGGTATAAGCAACAAAAAAGGACTAATATAGTTTGGTTAATGGCAACATTCTCAGCATTACTTTATGGCCTTAATTGATGCTGTTATAGAATTTTCTTGGTGGGCAGATAGATCTTTTGATCTCAGCTTGACCTAACTGTCCGGAAAAACATTGCTGGAACTGTTAAGCCAGACAAACCTAAATTCAAATTTAATTCTAATATTTTGCCTCTTAGAGATTGTGTGACCATAGATAAAGACATTTCACTTTTCTGAGACTTAGTTTCTTCATTATTTAAATTGAGATAAAACTGTAACCCAGGATTGTTATGAAAATTATATGACATATATCGAAAGGTTCATGTAGTGAGGAATGTAATAAAGCCTAATTTTTTTTTCTTTTCTCATTATTTCTATTTTAATTTAAAACAAACAAAATATCCACATGAAATCTCGAACGGCTGAATACACTTTCAGATCTGAAATCCAGAGATTAGCCTAAATACTCATAAAATAAACTTAAATTATTTTAGTTTATAAAATTAATATTTAAGGACATTTTTAACTTGAAACTAGAAATGCATAGTTTAAGGTTAAGATAACTTTTTAAAACTTTTACTTTGTTTCATAATAATTTAAAAATCTAATTTATTAAAGGGTTTTCTCCCTTTCCACCTATTACAAATCAAAAACGATAGATTGCTTCTAGAATGCAAATGTTTAGTATCTTATTTCTGTACCTTGTATTTAAAATAAAGGAATTTCAGTCATCCAATTCAGAAAACAGATTAGATATTGTATTTATATTACATAACAGAAAATAGCATTCAGACAGAATACTGAGTGTATATTCAGCGTTGGTCTAATATCCTCATATTTCTTTTATACATGAAAGTAAGAACTAAAAGTCTCTTGAAAGGTCTAACTACACAGAGAGGAGTAGTATATGATATTTTCTTTGCCAATCCAAAATTAGTATACGTATTCCTTTTTATATGCTATCCCTTCATTTACAGTTTAGAGCAGGCCTTTCAGCTAAACCAGCAAAAAGACAGCATGAGAGCTGCACACTTTAATGTGATTTTAAACCATATTTATTCTCTCAAAAACATACAGAAGCAGAAATGAATTTTGCCCTGTTTGCTGATATTTTTTAAGGCAGCTACAGAATTATTTTTTTCTTTAAAAACTTGCATCTGCTGAGAAGTGAAAGCATTTAGAGTACATTTAGTACACGATTTATTTGTCAGTTATTTGTCAGAACACAGTTTTGTTACTGTATTGTCTCTTTGACATTGCCTACTATATAAAAGCAAAAACAACATAAACAAAAATAAATGGATGTATCGTGTTGCCTGAAAAGTGCCTGAGTAACAAGAAATTAAATGCTGAAATCCCCATCAATTTGTTTAGAGATTCCTGGGCTTCCATGGAGATTTTAAGACATATGTGAGATCACAGTCCATGGTTCTTCTGTAGGGGGTGTTTCAGAGACACAAGTATCTCCTCTATGATCCATTCACAGGAAGAAAAAAAAAATATCTTCATATTTTACTACAGTCAACTTAATCCTTCAGGATTTGGGGCCCAGAATTCAGTAGACTGTATCATGAGTACTGCAGCATTTAGAAATTTGTCTTAAAGGAGCTGAAATAACAGCAAGATTGAGGCCTCATACTGGAGAAAGCTGGCCGATGCTCACATGACCAACATTCTAGATGATTTTGATTTGTGAGCTCATCAGATGTAAATCAAATCCTACTGATTGAATTGTGTCAACCAAAGTTCATATATTAGAAACTTAAATCCTCACTGTAACTGTTAAGGGTGGGAAATCCTATTATGAGACTTGAAAGGTGGGGCCTTGAAGAGGTGATTAGATTGTAGGACCATGCCATAATGAATGGATTAATATGGATTAATATATGCATGGTTCTCTTGGCTTTGAAAAGGAGAGCTCATGAGGAACTATCTTTCTCTGCTCCATCATTTTCATATGAGACCCCTGGGTTGCTGTAAAGCCACCACCAAAAAAGGCCATCACTGTAAGTGATCCATGGACTCTGGACATCCCAGCCTCCAAAACTGTGAGCATAAATTTTGTTTTCTTCACAAATCACCCAGTTTGAGGTATTTATTTATGTTATAAGCAACAGAAATGGACTAATACATCTACTTCATTCTCATTAGAGATAATTAACAATTAATGGAATAGCAGAGATTCCAATCTTCCAAGATTCCTTTTTTTCTCAGAGAACTGATTATAGGTCATCTTTTTTCTTTAGAAAATTTGCCCACACTAAAATCGTGTTCAATGCAAAAAAAAAAAAAGTCTACATGTTTAAGTTAGTTACATAACATATTAGTGTAACCTCAAAAATATTAAGACTAATTTCAAGAAAAAGGCAATTTTAGAGTGTAGAAAACTTTGCATTACATGCTTTTTTAAAGTGAGAAGTACTGTCCAGATACATAGTGACAGAACAAAAAATCATGGAAAGAGATGAACTTGTATTTGAACTGTGACTTCAGCTGTGGGACCCAACTTGTGCAAAACTGAAATCTTCATCCTGCCCCCTATTTTGCCCCAACTCTAATGTTTTTAATACTATAGATTATTAACATCTTTCCCCCCAGTTGCTTAGGCCAGATATTTCAAACCTTTTCTTAATACCTTTGTATTAGTTAGGGTTCTCCAGAGAGACAGAATAACAGGATATGTTCTAATATTTTAGAAGGAATTTATTAGGGGAATTAGCTTACATGGTTGTGAAGAGTAGACCTACAATACACTGTCTGCGAACTGGATGCCGATAGCTTGGCTTAGTCCAAGTCTGAAGGAGCCTATGGTGTCCTTGGTGTAAAATCCTAGAACTGAAAAGCTGAAGTCTCAAGCTGTGATGTGCATGGACAGGAGAGAAAAGTGTATCCCAGCTCCAGTGGATAGAGAGAGAGGATCTCCTACTTTCTTCATTTTTTTTGTTCTCTCTGGGCCCCCAGCTGATTGGATGGTGCCTGCCCATACTGAGGGCAGATCTTTCCCACCCAGTCCACTCAGGCTCTTATGCTAATCTCTTCTGGAAACACCTTCATGGACACACCTAAAAAGATAGCTTTACGCAGTTTCTCAGCATTCCTCCATCTAATGAAGTTGACACCTAGAATTAACCTTCACAGCCTTCCTCACTATTTGCAGCCTTACAACTACTTAGGCTATTGATTCTGCTGCCTACACATCCTAAGAATTTGTCCACTTTTTTTTTTCTCTCTCACTCCTTCTCTCTGGTCTAAACTACCAGCATCTCTAGTGTGTCCTGCCAAAATAGCTGAGAAGTGGCGTCTCTGGCTTACAGCCTTGTTGTTCTCTTAATTAATTCTCAATCATGTAGCCAAAATGATCTTCAAAATCTGATCATGTCCCACTGCCCTACTACACCTCCCTCTCTCTCTCTCTCTCTCTCTCAAAACAGATTCCTTTTAGGAGAAATTCTCCAGTATGTACAATGCCTTATTTTTTGTCAAATAATATGATCTCTGTCTACCTCTCCCACCTCTGGAATTGCTATATCTAAGCTGATATGTCCATCTTTTAATCAACTGGCTTAAAAGAATAGAGTTTATGTACCAAATTCTCAGCAAAAGCGTGTTGTGTAGCTAGAGATGGAGTTACTTGTACTGGAACTGTATGGTTTTCTAAGCCAAAATTATGAACATTTTGGGAAAGGACGGCATAAATGCCTAGAAGACA
>NW_007731316.1:65733-68515 GCF_000696425.1 Galeopterus variegatus | reverse complement strand
GGTTTTCTAAGCCAAAATTATGAACATTTTGGGAAAGGACGGCATAAATGCCTAGAAGACAACAAACCAGTGTCCAGTAGAATAGCATTAATCAATTTTTTAATGTGATAAGAATCACCTGGGATGCAGATTGAGTGACATGATAGAGGGTGGAGCCTGAGATTCTGCATTTTTAACAAGTTTCCAGGTGATATCAATGCTGCAGGTCCATGGATCTCTGAGTAGTTTTTAGAGTATGCATTAGAGTGAGTAGGCATCAGAGTGTTTTATTTGCATGTGTATTAGAATAGAGTTAGAGCCTGAGTTTAGGGGTCAGAGAGTCTAAGAGTCAAATTTTGAATCCGATTCTTGCTTTTTGGCTGACTTTGGGAAGTTACTTAAATTCTCTAAGTTTCAGCTTTCACATCTGGTAAATAATACCATCTACCTCATAAGGATGTTGTATTAAATGAAATCATATATGCACAGTACTTCATATAGGCTTTGGAGCCATTAATAAACGTGACCTGCACATAGTCAGTGTTGAATATTATTATAGTAACATTTATGTAAGAGATAAAATACAATTGTAAAAATAGCTGCCTTCAAAGAAGTTATTGTATTCAGAGGAAGAACAAACATAACTACGGAAAAATCTGTGAGATCTCACTCAACTCAAAAATTCTATTACTAATGACATAAAAATATAATTATTAGTAAAACCAATACAAATATATTCATAACTCATATTAGTGGGAACTAAATTAATAACGTTTTCTCTAGGCTACATTTCTCTTTAAAGTCTATTAAGAGAAGGAAATTTGAAATAAAAATATAATTCTTTCCTAAAGATCAAAATAGATTTAATCCCACGTTATTTATCTGCTTACAAAATTAATACATAATTTAAGAAGAAAACTAAGATTTAGATATTGGTCAACTAAAATAAATATATATTTTTCTTTTTTTCAGATACACTTAGAATTCACTGAAATAAGGCACATATGCGCAAATCTAAATTGCACTTAGGTTACAAATTATATTCACTTTGGAAAAGTGAGTTCTTTTTTTAAAATTTTATGAGAGAGGTAGGCTATGTTAGCTTTGCTTTGTTCATCCAGTTGAAGCAGATAACTGACAAAAAAGATTAGAATGCAAATGTTCTTTTTCGCCTACAATTATTATTTCTGGTTGAAAGAAGAGAACTTGAGTCTTCACTATATGAATTCATTTGCATTTGGCTGCAAATTGACAATGAAATCTGGGAGGGTGCTTTTAGTCAAATTTGAGATGAGTTGGAGGGAAAGAGTGGCTGTCGCCTTACATATGAAGATGTCGTGAGACCTTCAAACTGCCCTCTTTGGGGTTAAATTATGAGGCATATACTTCAATATTGAGGTCAGTGCAAATGATAATATTTTGCATTCAAATGTCTGTGTAATATGCAATAAAATCCATCTTCATGTTAAAATTTAATGCTAAATTCACAAAATATAAAAATGAAGTGGAAAATATGGATAAATCATAAATTATAATAAATATTATTGAAATGTTGTTTGAAGTAATATTCCTTAATTTTCCATGAAAGCACTTAATATTTTATGCAAAGTGGATATAATAGACCTGTCTTGAAATTCATACTCAATCTCAATTTAAAAAAATAAAAAAAGGAAGAAAAATCAGTGCATTCAATGAATGTTAGATGGTCTTTACCTCTTAAATTTCACCTAAGTTTGGTTTTCATGCAACTTAGTTTTGAAAGAATTTAGGAGAGCATTTGAAGACAACAGGCTGTTTCTGAATAAGTCTTATTTCTATCACTTGAACTTTAGAAAAAGATTTGAAAACAAAAATGAAAGCATTGGTTGGAGATTGTAGAATAAGAGATGAGAGTGAGAGCAATGGTGGGGGTGGGGAAGAACCTGAAAAATCATTTTGTTTCATAGGAGAAAGAAAGAGAAATTAAATCTGTCAATGTGTCTATAAGAAACAGCTACGTCTAATCAGGTGTTCTCTCTCATTTCAAAGATTGCTTCTTTATTATGTCACTTATCTATATGGCACATGAGAAATATTCATAAAAAAAGATAAAGATAAGGTTAGACTTTAAGATTAGACCATTTTTTCTTTCAGACAACAAGTTTACCTCCAGGGCACACTTGGCAATGTCTTAGAGACACTTTTGGTTGTCATAACCCTGCTTTAGGATTAGCAAGGACTCAATGCTTGTTTGTATTTATTTTTTAAACAGGAATAAACGGTAAGTTTACCAATTATGAGTATCCCACCAATGTTGTGTTTTTAATTCCCTAAAGAGTCCAGTCAACTAACTTTTTTTCTGTACCTAATTGTCTTTGATAAAGTCCACTTGATTATTATAAACAGCCCAACTTGAGATAATAAGTTGAATTTTCTTAGAAACTTTTTGAAGCAAAGGTTTAGCTTTGATGTTTTGTGGGGAAAATTGATGTATCATTGGCTCTAGGGTCCGAGTGCCTAGGCGAGTGTTAATCCTGGCTTTAAATTTCTCATCTGTGAAATGGGCTTGTACTTGGAACTACTTTATATAATTACTATATGAGTAAAGATTAATTAGAATAATTCATGTAAAGCACTCAGAATAGAGCCTATTCTGAGTAAGCCTGTTGGGAAAATAGAATAGTTTGGTCAGGGCCCTCGCGTCAGGTCCAGTTGGTTCAGGATGTCCATTGTAGGCAAATTGTGTGCGTGTGTGTGTGTGTGTGTGTGTGTGTGTGTGTGTGTGTGGAGTTAGTGCACATGTGCGCCAATGTATTGTTTTAGT
>NW_007731316.1:53975-64753 GCF_000696425.1 Galeopterus variegatus | reverse complement strand
GGGGGGGGGGGGGGGGGGGGGGGCAGGGAGGGAGGGAGTTTGGTGAAGCAGGCATCCGCCCAGCATAGCCATGCTTTCCAACCTGCGGCTCCAAGGAACTTTTAGCCAGTTACCTAGCTCATAGACCTGTGTGTGAGGGGTCTGGTGACCCAGCCGGGCATGTGTGGGGTCTAATGACCCAGTCTGACATGTGAAGGGTTTGTGATCCAGTCTGTGAATGTGCTTGAGGAGTCTGGGAGCTCCAGACCCAGCCCTAGTACAACAATCTGCCCACTCGGTGCAGGATTACCAGCCGGTGAAAGGGCCTGACAACTGGTGTGGTCGTGGATCTAGACAATTGGCATCATGAACAGTATTAAGAGCTGGACAATTGGTGCTGTGAGTAGGATTCCAGGCCTTAGCCTAAATGGACATATTGTCATAGTTGGGCAGGATTACACCACAAAGTCTAAATGTGTCAGCTATTTCTAGGGAGAACAAACAAAAACAAAACACCCAATATAACCTGATCGAGGGTTCTACTTTTCCTAAAGCTCCCCACCATCTGTGCCATTATCTGCATGCATGTGCTAGTAAATTGAGTTCTTTTAGCTTCAGATAGTGGAGACAAAGTGGGGATCATAAAGCAATAGTGGATTTTGTAAGTATAAATGCAACTGACAAATTTTCTACATTAGCTGGAATTGTATGTAGCTGAGGATTATTGAAAATTCTTTGCCAACTTATGATAATAAAAATTGAAATTTATTCTATGTAATTTTCCTTCTTAGACTAGCTTATGTTGGTGCTATTGTAGAATATTCTTAATCCTCCTTCCACTTGGCAGCCTTTTTAGATATTTTGCTGAGTGCAATTGTGCTTTTCATATCTCTGATTCATACTATGTGAATACATTAAAATAAAAATCGACGTGTACAAAGATCACCACTTATTCAACAAATGGCATTGTGTGAGGTGCTGGGAATACAGAGCCAAATAAGACAGGCTCCAACCTTAAAGTATACCTACTCTAGTTTTGGAGAGAGACACATATAGAAAAGTTGCAGTATAGTGTATTAAGCAGTGTGGAAACTAGACACATGAACTAAGGACTGCTGTCGAAATGCACAATTTGTGAACTACATTAAAGTAAATCAATATAACAGGCAATAATGTTAAACAGCAAAAAAGTTTCAGAGGTAAGATAAAGTACTGCTTCGCTTTTGTTTAATTATCTGAAAAATCACTCAATGACAGTCAAAGGTAGTAGATATGGGAGTTGATTTACTTATATGTATATATTTCACATTGTGCTTTCCATCTTGTAAGTATCAATGACTAAAGTGAGAATTTGTCAGTTATAGAAATTTGTGTAACATCATTCACCACCAGAAACTTAAAAAACAAACAAACAAACAAAAAACATTTAGCTAGCATATAGGAAAGTATAAACACCCATGGCAAAAGACTGAAGCTCTGGTTTTCCTTTGTCACATAGACATAACGCTGAACTTATTAGATGCAGTTCTGAGCGCCTCTCCTTAAGGATTGTAAACGTGTTAAGGATAGAGAGAGTAATCGAGATAATAAAGTGAAGACAAAATAATGTAATATTGGTTGGAAATTGGTTGCAAAAACTGGATATAAATAGCCCAGATGTAAGAAATCTTATAAGGCAGCAAAATAATTGTTTTCCAATACTATGAGAGGTGTTGGACTACAAACTATAACATGTGGAATTGTTGGGTAAATACTTTTACCCAAATGTTTACCTATAAAGAAACATTAAAGCAAAGTTTTTTAAAATATGAAATGTCCTGTCTTAGGAAACAGTATTCTTCCTCACTGGAGATGTTTGTGCACAAGACTGAATACATTTGGTGGGATTGCTGTGGATAGATTCAAACGTCATATGAGTAGTGATAATGTTCTTTCCAACACTGAGGAATTCTGGAACTGGATTAATTTGTACTTAACTAAAGTTACTAGCGAAAGTTGGAAATGGATTAAATCTTGAATACTATTCTGGCCTGCATTCAAGTATAGAGAAATAAAATTACACCATTGATGACCCTTAGGTCCTTCACAGAAATGAAATGTCTATCTCATGAGGCTATTATAGTCAGCAAAAAATTTAAGTAATGGCAATTAAAGGGTGACTGGCTTCCCTAACTAATGAAAGTTCAATATCTTCTAATTATATTGGTGGCAGAGTATGGTTCCAAAATATGACTTAGTAGCTCAAATGTAGTACTCTAAGAGTCTTTCATTTCAGCTCTATACTGTATTCTTTAAAATATCTTGGGCATATAACATATGCCATTGCCAAGGAATAAGAAACTCAATATTTTTGACATGGTAGAGGAAAGTGGCTGCTTAGGGAACAAAACAATTTAAAATTTCAGTTTATTTCAGCAATCATTTATTACTGTTGACTCTGTACCATTCTCCATGCTAGATACTAGAAATAATGCAATGATCAATAAGGCATGGAACTTGCCTTCAATTTGCACACTGTCTAATGGGAGCAAAAAACACATTTAAAATATCTGTTACAGAATGGAGAAAGTGTGTTAACACAACTGTGCACAAAAATTCATGAAAATGCATAGAAGAGAACTATCAGATGTGCTGATGGATGGTGATGACATTTGGGAAGGAGAGGGGCAGAAATCTAACAAGAGTAAGTAATTTTTCAGCTGGGTCCCAAAATTATATGTAACTTATCAGGTAAAGGATTATGGACATTGTAAAGTAGACATTATAAACACAGCTAACATATGAATGAAAGCCTGATAAGTTGGTGTGATTAAGTCATTGGATCTTGCTATAGTCTGAATGTTTGTGTCCCCCCCCCCCCAATTCATATGTTGAAACATAATCACCAACACGATGGCATTAGGAGGTAGGTCATTGGGAGGTGATTAGGTCATGAGGGCAGAGTACTCTGCAATGAGATTAGGCCCCAGGGAGCTGCCTTGTCCCTTTCACCTTATGGGGACACAGCAAGAGGCACCATCCATGAAGCAGAGAACAAGACTTCACCAGTCACTGAATCTGCTGGTGCCATAATCTTGGACTTTCAACTTCCAGAACTGTCAGAAATAAATTTTGGTTGTTTATAAGCTGCCCGGTTTATGGTATTTTATTATAGCAGCCTGAATGGACTAAAACACTGGGACTTCATTATCTTTTAATAAACAATTAGTTCTAGTGTTTAAAGAGATGTTTTAAAATTATATAAAATTATAGAATATCAATACACATAAAGAAGAAATTTAAGATTCCATAATCTCCAAACTCAGTGATTACATCTATTAACTTTCTGGTATAAATCCTTCCAGACATTTTCTGTAAACATATATGCAATTATTTTATTTTTTTTGTCAACAAATGGGACCATGTTATATATCACTAGTTCTGTATTTTGATGTTTTAGGATTTTAAGACAGTCTTCCTTCCTTGTTTCTTTGTTATTTTTCTCTATTTCAGATTTCAAGTTCCCCCCACAATGGTATCTCAGATTCTGGTTTTACTGTAAACACTGTGGACAAAAGGCAGGGGTTTGCCTCAGTGGCTGGAGGAAAAGGTTCTGAAGGGCAAAATACACGGAACTCTTGGGAGGGTCAAAGCAGGAGGGATTTTTTTCCCCCAGGTGAACTCTCCTTCTGTAGTGGGTTGAATTATGTCCTCCCAAAAGATATGGCCATGTCCTAGTCCTTGGTACCTGTGACTGAGAGTTTATTTGGAAAAAGGTTCCTAGCAGATGTAATGAATGATCTTAAAATAAGGTCACCCTGCATGTAAGGTGGGCTCTAAATCTGATGACTGGTGTCTTTCTAAGAGAAAGGAGAGTGAGATTTGAGACACAGACACAGAGACCCACAGGGCGAAGACCATGTGAGGATGGAGGCAGAGATTAGAAAGATGCTTCCACAAGCTAAAGAACGCCAAAGATTGCTGACAACTGCCAGGAGCTAGGAGAGAGATATGGAACGGAATCTTCCTCACAGCCTCTGGAAGGAACTAATCCCACTGACACCTTGATTTTGGACTCCTGGCCTCTGAAACTGTGAGAGAATAGGTTTCTGTTGTTGTAAACCACCAAGTTTGTGGTAATTTTTTATGGGAGCCCTAGGAAGCTAATATACCATCTGCTAGGGTCTGAATGTTAGTGTCCCCCCAAAATTCATATACTGAAATTTAACCCCCACAATGATGGTATTAAGAGCTGAGGCTTTTGGGAGGGCTCCATCCACATGAATGGGATTAGTGCCCTTATAAAAGAGGCCTAGGGGAGCTTGTTTGTCCTTCCCACCATGTGAGGACACATAGAAGTCACCATCTATGAGTAATGGGTCCTCACCAGACATTTAATCTGCTGGAACCTCGATCTTGGACTTTCCAGCCACCAGAAATAGACCAGGAAGTTACAGGAAGAGAACACAGGTGGGGTTTTTTCTAAGTACAGTTTAACAAGGTTAACAATAGAAGCTGGTAACATTCAGTAAGACAAGCAAGGTGACATTCCATAATGCAATTAAGTTGATCCACTAATAAAAGTTTGATTTTAGCAAACATTCTCTTCTTACAGTAATTTCCCAGTATCTTTACATATCAATCAGTAACCTGTCTGTCTTTGAGCCAGCAACCTTGCTGTGTTACAATTCTCTATCTTACAACGGAGACTATAGCCTGGGGGAAAATTTCCTGTCCTTTGCAAGGTCAATATTTGAAACTGCAAGGCTTTGGAAAACCAGGCCCTGTGAAGTACATTTGCTTTATGCATATTCCACAAGCAAAACCTTAAGTGAGATGATGTTGTAGGAAAACCAAATTTTTTCTCCTTATATTTTTTCTTTTTTTGTTTGTATAGGAGGGATATATAGCAGATTTTAAAACATGTTTAAGTTAAAAATTTTAAGTGATAAAACATTGTATCATGGTTTATATGGCAGCATTTATACTTTCTTAGTGAGTAATAAAATATTGACACATTTTATAACAAATGTCATCTTACATTTAATGAAATATATAAAAATCTACTCTTCAACAAAATTCTGGTTTATTTCATAAATTCACTTTTAAAATAACATTATAGAATCATAAATAGTCAGAAATAAAGCATTAGAAATCATGTAGTCAGTTTTCTCACATTGAGGATACAGATATTATAATTATAAATAGAGTTACCTATTTTCAAGCAGTTGGTAACTGATATGGAAGATTCAGTGTTTTTTCTTAGATTCATGTTGAGTAATTTATCTTTATCAATATTATATGGAAGCTGTATTGCAACAATCTGGTTTTACACTAGAAAGAGATGGCTTCTTAAGCAGAAGGTTCTAAAAGTGTACAAGAATAGTAAGAAATTTCTGAATCCTATTTTATACTCTCTGTTTCTGATAACTTGTCTCCCTGCCATGTGCTATGAGGCCTAAAATTCAAATGAGCTCTCTGCAAAATACAGATAACAAAGATATGTCTTGCTACAGAAAATGTTCCCTGTCCATACCCACCACCAATAGAAGGAAAAAAATGGTCACGATTAGCAGACTTCCTGCAAGGAATATTTTGCACTTTATATTAATTCACTCTGAGCTTCTCATAAATAATAGGAACTACCAATGCACTAAGAAGATTTTGATTTTCCAGTATTCAATTTAGGGTCAACTCTTAGCAAGTTAAACAAGCTTGTAAACCTAGCTTCATTACAGTCATTCAAAAGGAATTCAGATTTATGTTGGAAAATAAGTACTCAAGTTAATACACTATTTTTTTTCTACTTCCTATTGGCTCCATTCCTAGAATAAAATGTGTATAAAGCCTACAAGCCTGGTGCTTGGACAATAGTCAACACTTAACAAGTATCTTTGAAAATGAAAATAAAATGAAAAAAAAAATCAGGATTATTTCCTTTTATTTTAAGACTGAAAGTGAGCTTGTAGTCCATGCAGAGCCAAACATTAGCACCAAACTGAGTCCCGCAAAAGGTCTTTGCCGGGAACTTTGTTTCTGGTGGCAGATTTTATTAACAAAACTACTCTGTCTTACTTACAATTGACTCAGTGGGTTTGACAGGAAAATAAAAAGAAAACAAAAACAAAAAGAAAAAACTCACTGTGTCAAGGAACTAAGAAAGGGTGACTCCAGCAATTCCTAATGAGCAAGGTATGGGCAGTAAGACAGAGACAGTTCAATGATCTTTCTGGTTTTGTCTCTTCCTCTCTCTCTCTCTTTTGTTGTTAACATCAAAAATATCTTTAAAAAATATATCCATGTGAATTTTCATTTCTTTTCTGAATGACCCTAGAGCTCCTGCTGTGAGTTTCAGAATAACAATTAAACTGACTTTTGTATTCTTGTGGTTGTGTGTATCTAATTTAGCATGTTGGACTACTGTGTGAAGGAGATAGTCTTGAGACCTATGAATTATCTAAACAGGAAGTTATGGGGACTCATAGTGCTAAAGGACGCACTGCACCCTAAGTCCGCAGGGAGGATTGACTTGCATTGGGGTCTCATTCAAGACCAATGTGTTTCTTTATCTTAAAGTGGAGAAACAACTCAACCTGAATATGAGTGGAGTAAATGTAAGCAAGAATCCCAAAGGAAGGCTGGATTTTATTTTTACTTTTTCATGCTATAGTGTAATGCCATCTGGAAAGTTGAGTGCTGAACATACATATATTTTTTTGGAGTAAATGTAAGCAAGAATCCCAAAGGAAGGCTGGATTTTATTTTTACTTTTTCATGCTGTAGTGTAATGCCATCTGGAAAGTTGAGTGCTGAACATACATATATTTTTTGGTGACAATGTGGCAACATTTAACCAATTGTTGATAATCTCATGACTTATTTTTAGAAGTGTTTTATAAAAGCATAGTAAGTACAACCCTTAACTCCAAGACCAATAATGTTTGTGGAATAGAATGATTTTTGACATTTTTTGCTACTCCCCTGCTTGGTTGTTAAGTAGACATTATGCTTTTTTCCAAAGGTTGATTTCTTCTTTCACTTATATTCAGATGTCCACATCTCTCCTGAGTAATCCCTATGCTTTAAAAAAAGTGACTTCACCATTGGTTTACTGTGAAGCATGAGGCTGAGGACTAAGGTAATTTGTGAAATACCATCTTGGGTATTACTGTTCAAAGATAAGCAGGTACCCCAGTGGAGGACAATGAGATACAAATTTTTTTTTTTTTTTTTACTGACCGGTAACGGGATCACAACCCTCAGTGTCGTGCCCGCACCGCGCTCAACCAGTGAGCGGGAACCGGTCTCCACATGGGATCCGAACCCTTGGCGGGAGCGCCGCCACGCTCCCAAGCAGTGCACTCTCCAGTGTGCCACTGGGCCAGCCCGAGATACAAAATTTTTGATGAGGGATTTTTTAGAAGAAATCTTTCACTCTCTCCAAACTCTCTTTATTTCTATGGATGTAGAGAAATAGCCAGATATCCAGTTATTATTGACAGTCATCTTGTGACCCTAAAAGATGTTTTTTTTTTAGACTGATACTGATACCATAGATGGCAGAGCAGGGGGTTGAAAAATTGCACGCTGGGCCAATGAATCAAACAAATCCTGACACCCAACCTGCCATTGCAATTATAAGGGATAATAAATCCTCTTTATTAGGGAAGCTTGGGTTGAGTTTTCTGTTATATGCATCATAAAGTCTTAACTGCCAGAATATATGTTTAAAATATGTGACATAACTAAATAGAAGTGAAGCTTGTTAATAGAAGATTCTTCAAAACGTACTGCTGACCATTTTGTATGAATTAGGAATCAAAATCTGAACTTTTTTGATTAGTTACATATTCCAACACTTGTATATCTGTTTAGAACAAACACAAAACTCATTCAATCCCCAAATATATTAATCAGGAGTGGTGATCTACATGAAAATTCTATACATTCTACTGAATCATTAAACATAATATACAAATGGAGTATTAATCAGATTTTTTAGGATATAATTTAGAAATTCTATGTGTAAGGCAATTGTCCCCTTTGCTTTTAAACACCAGCTACTTTTCTGTTATTAGGGAAAGTTTTGCACTCTATGTTTTTTCTGTGACATAACTGCTTTGCATCTCTTTTGGTTCTGTGCTGTAATGTTGTGACATAGAGGGCTCCCAAAATTGTTACAGCAGGAAGAATAACTTCCTAATTAGGATCTGAGCTATTTTCAGAAGAACACGGTGCAGACTGACCCTACCATGGTGCAGATCCTGACGGAAGGACATTAGCAGGCACTGACGGAAGCAGCCTGGTACGTGTGCTCCACAGATAACACTCTGACAGCCCTATTCAGCCTGTTCAAAGACACTGTCCACACTGACACCTTTGATAGATGCCAGCTAATCCTTTAACCCCCAAATGAAAACTAACCAAGATTCGCTATTTGCAGATTGTCTAAACCTTTCCCCTCTCCCTTCTCTACCTTCTCTATTATCAATTTTGCTTTTTCCTTTCTTCCATGAAAATAGACCAAAGACATTTTTTCCATATTTGTGTATAAACTTTCCACAACAGCTAAATAATATCTCTGATAACTATATCAAAGTTAGTTTTTAATGACTAAACAGTTCTGAGTTATTCTTTCACAGGTCGAAGCTGAAAACATTTCTATTTCTCTCCTGACACTGCTCAGAAACATGAATTACTATAAGCCCTCAAACCCTTGAGCTAAAATATTGAGGACTCTTGCTTAAAATAATTGTCCACCTTCTTCTGTGAGATTGCATGTCTTGTATCATTGCATTCAGTCACCTAGAGAAGGCCAGTTCTTCCAGGCTGTCTCATATCGTCCAGAATTTCATACTCATACTGCTCTGCACGGGCCGTATTCTACTTTGATTCAGGCTTCACATCCCAGACCGCTTTGCCACAGTGATTCTTCCAAACCCTAACCCTCTATTGTGTTTATTGGAACTCTTTTAAAACTTTCCTTTCTCTGCATTTTCTTTGTTTTTATCTCTTAACTGAAACTTGTCATCCACCAACACACTGTCTTTCTGGAAACCCTCTCAAGCAGAAGGAGGTTTTCCCTTTCTCTCAAACTTATGGAAGGTGAATTGTGGCAAGTATCATTCTCATGCTTATTACTGAGGCTCCCTGTTTTAGTCATTTTGGGATGTTATAACACAGTACCACAAACTGGGTGGCTTATATACCACAGAAATTTATTTCTCCCAGGATTGGAGACTGGGTGGCAGCATGGTCTGGGTTCTGGTGAGGACCTTCCCCTGGGTTGCGGACTGCTGTCTTCTCCTTGTATCCTCACATGGTAGGAAAAGGACAAAAAAAAAAAAAAAAAGTTCTCTGGGGCCCCCTTTTAAGGGCACTAATCCCATGCTACATTCATTACCTAATTACTTCCCAAAGCCTCCATTTTCTGATACCATTGTACTGGAGATTCAGATTTCAATATATAAGTTTTGGAGGGACACAAATCTTCAGACCACTTCACTTCCCCATCTTTTTGGGTATTTTTTTTACTTCCTTCTTAAAAAATAAAAACCAAAACAAAACAATAGACCAGAACAACTCTTTTGAATTCCATGGCATCCTTTGTCATTTCATTTGGGAACTAACATCTCCAGAATTTCCAGTCACTCCGACTCATTCACTATAGAATTTAGCTCTTGACTACAGAACTCTGAATGACTATTCTNCCTTGTATCCTCACATGGTAGGAAAAGGACAAAAAAAAAAAAAAAAAGTTCTCTGGGGTCCCCTTTTAAGGGCACTAATCCCATGCTACATTCATTACCTAATTACTTCCCAAAGCCTCCATTTTCTGATACCATTGTACTGGAGATTCAGATTTCAATATATAAGTTTTGGAGGGACACAAATCTTCAGACCACTTCACTTCCCCATCTTTTTGGGTATTTTTTTTACTTCCTTCTTAAAAAATAAAAACCAAAACAAAACAATAGACCAGAACAACTCTTTTGAATTCCATGGCATCCTTTGTCATTTCATTTGGGAACTAACATCTCCAGAATTTCCAGTCACTCCGACTCATTCACTATAGAATTTAGCTCTTGACTACAGAACTCTGAATGACTATTCTAGCATTTTCTTCCATGAATTTAATGTATTTATTGTATTTAACATATGTATATTCATTACCTATCTAATAGGCTGGCTTTTAAATATCTCAGCTATCTAACCTATTATGAGCTTCTTCCCATACGACTTTACCTACTCCCTACTCCTCACCCACAGACTGCCCCGTCTTTATGAACTCATTTGGCCTTAATTACTTCCATTGAGGCCCCATCTCCAAATGCAGTCATGCTAGGCGTTAGGACTTTAACATAAAAATTTTCTGAAGGACATAAACATTCAGTCTACAGCATCTGTTTTAAATATTATCTCCCTCTACACAACTCATCAATTTATGGTCTATTTCATGTTTCTTCTCTAATTCCCTCCCTTTCACTCCTTCTGCGACTAGAATATCAGCTCTAATTTTGTTGTTGTGTTGTTATTATTGACTGATTGATCTCCAAAGTGTAGAATGCTTGGCCTAGAGAAAGCACTCAAGAATTTGCTGAATGAACAGATAACCTCTTCTTTTTAAACGTTTTTAACACCCTCACCACTCTCTTCCTCTGTTGTGCTTGCCTATAAAAAAGCGTGCTTGCCGAATATATTTTGAAAAATAGGTTTTATTTGAAGAGGTCAAGATAAACCAATAAAAGAAAACCTTTGACTAATCTTATTCTACTCTGATGTCCCATTTCTAAAAGGCTCTTGTGGTTATCCATGGCTAG
>NW_007731316.1:50205-52561 GCF_000696425.1 Galeopterus variegatus | reverse complement strand
ATAATAGTCTCTAATGATTCTTTGTATTTTTGTGGTATTGGTTGTAATGTCTCCTTTTTCAGTTTTGATTTTTGTTATTGGGGTCTTCTCTCTTCTTTTCTATTGTTAACCTAGCTAATAGCTTGTCTGTTTTATTTATCTTCTCAGAAAACCATCTTTTTTTTTGTTTCATTGATCATTTGTGTCATTTTGGGGGGTCTATTTCATTTAGTTCAGCTTTGACCTTAATTATTCCTTTTTGTCTATACTTTTAGGATTGGATTGTTCTTGTTTTTCTAGTTCTTTGTGATGTAATTATACACAATGATCAACTGGGATTCATCCCAGGGATGCAACAATGGTTTAAATTACACATGTCAATAAATCTGATATACCACTTCAATAAAATCAAGGACAAAATCCATATAATTATCTTAAAAGATGAAGAAAAAGCATTTGACAAAATTCAGAATCACTTCATAATAAAGACTCCTGGCAAATTAGATATAGAGAGAAAATACCTCAACATAATAAAAGTCATATATGGAAAACCCACTGTCAATATTGTCCAGAATAGGGAAAAACTGAAAGTCTTTCCTCTGAGAACAGGAACAAGACAAGGATGCCCACACTCACCAGTTCTATTTAACAGAGTATTAGAAGTACTAATGAGAGCAATCAGGCAAGAGAAAGAAATAAAGGGAATCCAGGCTGGAAAAGTCAAAGTCAAAGTGTCTTTGTTTGCAGATGACATGATTCTATATACAGAAAAACCTAAAGATTCTACAAAACAATCATAGAGCTAATAAACAATTTCAGTAAAGTTGCAGGATTCAAAATCAACATGCAAAAATTAGTAGGATTGTTATGCTCCAACAACACACTAGCAGAAAAAGAAATCAAGAAAGCAAGCCATTTACAATAGCCACACAAAAAATAAAATACCTCGAAACCAATTTAACCAAGGAGGTGAAAGATCTCTACAATGAGAGCAACAAATTACTGGTGATAGACATTTAAGAGGATGCAAAAAGACGGAAAGACATTCCATGCTCTTGGATTAGAAGTATCAATAGTGTGAAAATGCCCATACTATGCAAAACTATCTACAGATTCAATGCAATCCCCATAAAAATATCAATGACATCCTTCACAGAAATAGAAATGCTAACCAAAACTACATTTANTTTTAACACCCTCACCACTCTCTTCCTCTGTTGTGCTTGCCTATAAAAAAGCGTGCTTGCCCAATATATTTTGAAAAATAGGTTTTATTTGAAGAGGTCAAGATAAACCAATAAAAGAAAACCTTTGGCTAATCTTATTCTACTCTGATGTCCCATTTCTAAAAGGCTCTTGTGGTTATCCATGGCTAGTTTGTATATCCCTTGATCCTTCTAGGAAAAAATACCAAGGAAAGAAAACTAAAATAGAATTTATATAGTGTCTGTAACCATGAATTGTTACATTGTTGTGTGCTTTGAATTCTAAAAGACTTTCTGATCAGAATTTGTATTTTTAAAAACAGGTATTATTAAGCATTAATTATAATAAATCACAATTACAGTAAAAATCCAAATAGTATTAGAATAACTTAGACATGATAACTTATGGAAATACCTTACTACTTATAAATATATATGTTATTTATTATAGCAAATATTTTCCAAATTTATTTTCTATGTAATGTTTGAACAAATTTGATTTAATTATACTACAAATAAAACAGTTATAATCAGTTTCATGTTAATCTATTAATTCTTATATGTTGTTTATCTGTGATCTACATTTTCAGAAAAAAAATGTTCTTACTCAGTAATTTTGGAATCAGAATTAATATCATTATTATGAACTTTATACCTCATATTACACAAAATAAAGTGGTATAAAAATAATTTGTATAATTGTTTTGATGTGTTCTTGTATTCTGATTGCTAATAATTTGTTGAGGATTTTTGCATCTATGTTCATCAAAGATATTGTCCAATAGTTTTCTTTTTTGTTGTATATTTGTCTGGTTTTGGTATCAGGGTGATACTAACCACATATAATGAGTTTGGGAGAGTGGCCTCTGTTTCAATTTTTTGGTTACTTTGAAAAGAACTGGAATTAATTCCTCTTTATGGGTTTGGTAGAATTCAGCAGTAAAGCCATCTCATCCTGGGTTTTTTTTGTTGGGAAACTACTGATTACTGCTTCCATCTTGTTGCTTTTTATTGGTCTGTTCAAGTTTTGTATCTCGTCTTGGTTCAGTCTTGGTAGCTTGTATGTGTCTGGAAATTTATCTGTTTCCTCTAAATTTTCATATTTGATAGTATATAGTTGTTTATAATAGTCTCTAATGATTCTTTGTATTTTTGTGGTATTGGTTGTAATG
>NW_007731316.1:47916-49023 GCF_000696425.1 Galeopterus variegatus | reverse complement strand
GGAAAGACATTCCATGCTCTTGGATTAGAAGTATCAATAGTGTGAAAATGCCCATACTATGCAAAACTATCTACAGATTCAATGCAATCCCCATAAAAATATCAATGACATCCTTCACAGAAATAGAAATGCTAACCAAAACTACATTTAGATATCATCTAAATAACAAATGTTGGTGAAGACATGAAGAAAGGGGAATCCTCCTACACTGTTGGTGGAACTGTAAATTAGTGCAGCCATTAAAGAAAAAATTATGGAGGTTCCTCAAACAACTACAGATAGAACTGCCTCATTATCCAGTGTTCCCATTGCTGGATATGTACCCAAAGGAATGAAAATCATCATGTTGGAGGGATACCTGCACTTCCATGTTTATCACAGCTCTACTACAACAGCCAAGAGTTGGAACCAACCTAAATGTCCATCAACAGACATCTGGATTAGGGAAATATGGTAGATATGCAGAATGTAATACTACTGTGCCATAAAAATGAATGAAATTCTGCCATTTGCAGCAACACAGATAAACTGAGAAAATTATATTAAGTAAAAGAAACCAGACACAGAAAGAGAAATACCACATGTCCTCTCTCATAAGTGTGTGATAAAAAACAATAAACAAATACATAAAAAAGAAAGAAACAAAGATACAACAACCACAATAATTCATTTAAGTCATTTAAACTTTCAAAGGAGTGAACAGAACTGAGGCCCCCAGAGGTGGGAAAGGTGGAGGTGGAGAGGATGTTAGAGAGAAATTGGTTAATGGACACAAAAAAAGATTACACTGTCTAATGTTGAACATACCAATTACCCTGATTTGAGCATCACATATTGCACACAAGTATTGATATTCAATGTGGTATCCCACAGATATGTACAGTGAAATATGTTTCAATAAAATAATTAGTGAAGATTGAATGTTTGTGAAACACTTGCATAGTATTTTATAAATGCAAACTATTACATCATTTTAATTTTTAAACCCCAAGACTAGATGTGGTAACTTTTAATTGATAGAAACTTATATTTACATCATAATTTATTATTCCTTCCATTATAATAATATATTTTTATAAAAATTACATTTGGTCCTTGGCTGTATTT
>NW_007731316.1:37735-47804 GCF_000696425.1 Galeopterus variegatus | reverse complement strand
GAGCGCCACCGCGCTCCCAAGCAGCACACTGTAGCAGTGCGCCACCGGGCCGGCCCCTTGGCTGTATTTAATATACTTTTATTTTTATTATTTATATGAGCCTTGGCCATTTTAAAATTTAAGTAAATTGATGATTCCTATTTAAATGCTTGAATGAACATTTATAGAAAAAAAAAAAAAACTCTTCTGAGTGACTATTATGAAACATACCCAAATTACAGGTGATGATCATTCTTTGTTTGGGTAATGCCTTCAGGACTATAAAAGTATAAAGACCCCACTCACTTGGAAAAAAGTAAACAGTGATTTATAAACATTACAGGTGATATGCTAGAGAAACCTATAGTTCTATTTTCTTTTGCCTTCAAATACATATTTCAGAGTGTATTATTAATTTTAGGTCAAAGTAGTTGAGTTTCTGTTATTTTTCCTTATTAAACAAGCCCGAATATTAAATTAAAGACTATGACAGCACCATGTCAGTTTTTTTCTGTTTTTCATTTTTTGAGACCTTGACTTCGGTCACACTGAAGAAAATAAATTAAGATAGGAAGATCATTTGGGATGGATAGTGCCTTGTCTAGTGAAAAATCTAATCAGTGCTCCCTGCCTCACTGGATAGACTTCATTATTCATTACCGACTGCTAACACACGGCTGCCATAGTCATCACTTGGGGGTATGTGAGTCTCATTCCATTCCCCAGAGGTCATATGTTCCCAGGCAAAACTACTGTCCTATTTGGCATCATTCCATCTTAGTGCAAGAAAAATTGAATCTGTGAAGACAGAAATCTATGCTTCAGAGTTTAGGTACATTGTCAGTAAATAAAAAAAAATAACAATAAATGCATGTTCAGAGACCTAGAGGCCACAGCTATAATTCTCTCTNAGAGGTCATATGTTCCCAGGCAAAACTACTGTCCTATTTGGCATCATTCCATCTTAGTGCAAGAAAAATTGAATCTGTGAAGACAGAAATCTATGCTACAGAGTTTAGGTACATTGTCAGTAAATAAAAAAAAAAATAACCATAAATGCATGATCAGAGACCTAGAGGCCACAGCTCTAATTCTCTCTACTCACAAAACCTAAAGCCAGAAATTAAATTACCTACAAAAAAAAAAAAAAAAAAAAAATCTCTATACTGTGGACAATCTATTAAGAATAAACATAAATTTATTCAGAGGTAATTGGTAACTGACAGATACCACAACAGCATATTAGGAAAAGAGACTTCCAAAGCATAACATTTATATAAGAGCATTAATTTAAATGGAAGGGGTTTTCTTTGAAATATTTTAGAGATTATTTAAGAATTGTAATAGGTAATTCTTTTAAATTAGGCTGTGCACATACACAAAGGCTTACAAATGTTAAGATAATAGAAATTATATGATTAAATTCATGTAGCTAATCTTAGTAGAAAAATAAGAATAACGATGTAGTGGGGGTCTTCAAAAAATTCAGGAAAAACCAATAATGCGTTTTATGAAAAAAGTGCAAGGGTGCAAACTTTTTTTTTTTGCACCCAAATAAACACACCTTAACTTGTTGTAGTATGTCTGAACATGATTTAGATTGATGCCATAAGAATAAGACATAAGTTTGAAAAAGGCCCCTATCAAAGCAACATGAATTCTGATATAATTGATAGAAGGACAAACACCAAATTTATGATGAAGCTTGGGTGGAAGAATGGTGGTGAAAGCATTGATGCCTTATGAAACGTTTATGCCCCCTCAGAAAAGAAATCAGCAGTTCATGAATTCTGATATAATTGATAGAAGGACAAACACCAAATTTATGATGAAGCTTGGGTGGAACAATGGTGGTGAAAGCATTGATGCCTTATGAAACGTTTATGCCCCCTCAGAAAAGAAATCAGCAGTTCGCAAATGGGTAACTTGTTTTAAAAAGGGATGGAAAGATGTTGCAGAAGAAGCCTGAAGCATCAGACCATCTGCATCAATTTACAAACAAAAAAATCAATCTAGTTTGTACCCTAATTGAAGAGGACTGACAGTTGACAACAGAAACAACCAACAGCATAGACATCTTATCTGGTTCATCTTACATAATTCTTACTGAAAAATTACAGTGGAGTGAACTTTCTACTGAATGGGTGCCAAACTGTTGCACCCAGATCAGTTGCAGACAACAACAGGGCTTTCAATGGAAATTTTAAACAAGTGAGATCAAAATTCTGAAACATTTCTTCTAAAAACCATAATAGGAGATAATACATGATGTGTTAGTTCATTTTCTGTTGCTCATAATATAATATCTGAAACTGCATAATTTACAAATAAATGAATTTTAATTTTTACAGTTTTGAAGGTTGGGAAGTCCAAGATCCAGGAGGCACATTTGGTGAGGGCCTTCTTCTTGATAAGATCTCTGTACAGAATTCTGTGGAGACCCAGGGTATCACATGCCCAAGAAGAGGAAGAGTACTTTTTAACAGGCTCACTTGCTTTCCTTATAAAGCCTCCAGTACACACCCATGATAACCCATTGCTCTATGAATGAGTTAATCCATACATGACATCATAATCCTCATGATCCAATCACCTCTTAATGGTCCCACTGTTCAAATGCCATATTGGAAATTGTTTCCATATGTTCTTTGGAAAGGACAAATATCCAGACAACAACAGTATGCCCCTGGCCACCCAGAGTTCATGTTCTTCTCAAATAGAAATACATTCTTTCCATACCTGTAGCCCCAAAGTCTTAACTTGTTCCAGCACAAACTCAAAAGTTGAAAGTTTAAACTCCCATCTATGAAATCAAGAGAAGATATCTACTTCCAAGATACAATATTGGGACAGGCATAAGATAGAAACTCTCATTCCAAAAGGGAGAAACAGAAAAGAAGAAAGGAGTTACCACCCACAGAATGTCCAAAGCCCAGCAGGACAGGCGTTAAATGTTAAAGGTGGAGAATAATATCTCTTATTCATATCCAGCATCCTCTACACACTGGGACAAGGGTTGGGCCCCTCAGGGCTTGGGCAGCGCCACTCCTGAAGCCCATGCTTCAGCTATTTCTGGCTGGTGCTATACACCGGTATCGCCACAGTTCTGGGTTCTCAGTGGTAATCCCACTTCCGTGGTGCCACTAGGCATGGCCCTGATGGGGATTCTCTGCTGCAATTTCAACCCCACATTTCTGCTCAGCATTATTCTAATGAGGATCTCTGTGGTAACTCTGCCCCTGTGACAAATCTCTGCCTTAGTCCCCAAGCTTTTTCATACATCCTTTGAAATTTGGGTGGAGTCTTCCATGCCTCTGAAGCTATTGCATTCTGTGAGCCTGCAGACCGCACTAATAGTGCCAAAGTGTCTGGCTTGTATCTTCTGATGCAGCAGATCCAGCAATACTTGGGGCCAATTTAGCCATGGATGGAGCAGCCAGAGCAAACAGAGTGGCAGGGATGCAAGGAGCAGAATCCTAATGTGTCCTTGACTAGTGAGCCTGTGGAAGGCACCTTGGGTTGGTTACCTGAAAACATGCTGTCTTTGTAGTCCTCTGGATCTTGTTGGGAAGATCTCTGAAATGCCTTACAAGTAATTCTTCCATTCTCTTGATGATCTTTTTCCTTAGTATTAATTTTAAAAATGGTTGCTTGGCTTTTCTCCCCTGAACACACTCTTAGTAAAAAAGTACAGCCAGGCTGAGAGTTTTCTAATTTTTTACCCTCTGCTTCCTTTTTAATTATAAATTCTGCTTTTATGTCAATGCCTTGCCTGCCCTAATCCAGCATAAGATGTTAAAAGTAGTCACATAGCTGCCTAAATGCTTTGATGATTAAAAATTTCTCTGCCACATACCCTGGTTCATTACTCTTAAGTTCTACGTTCCATAAAGCCCTAGAACATGGACACAATCCAGCCAAGTTCTTTGCAACTGTATAATGAAAGTGACTTTTGCTCCAATGTCCAATAAGCTTCTCCTCATTTCCATCTGAGTCTTCCTCACAATGGTCTTTTCTATCCATATTTCTATCAGCCTTCTGATATCCACAGCTTAACCAATCTCTATCATGTTCCAAGCTTCCCTTAGTCTTTTTGTCTTCTAAACCTTCACCAGAATCTAAGTTTTTTCTAGCCTGCTCTTCAAATTTTTTTCACCCTCTACTATTACCTAGTTTCAAAGGTCCTTGCACATTGTTAGGCATTTGTTATAAGCAACACCTCACTTCTTGATGCCAAATTTCTGTATTAGTTTGTTTTCTTTTGCTTATAATGCATCATCTGAAACTTATAATGCAATATCTGAATTTTCTGAGGGCCAAAGAATCATAACATCTGCTTATTAGGAGAGTGTTTTGAGAATTTTAGCCAAAGGTCTAGCAGAAAAATTCCTGGAGTAGCTTCATCAGAGAGTTCTTCACCAACAACAATGTTCTTGTTCTTCCTATCATCACACATGGGCAATTTTGTGAGAGTTTTGATGGGAAGTCATCAGGCATTCACCTTACAGTCCTGATTTGGCTCTTTCTGACTTTTTAAAAATATTTTAATCATAAAACATATTTAAAGGGCATCCTGTTGTTGTTTTTCAGTGAATAATATATAGGCAATTGTATTGACATGATTAAGTTTCTAGGACCTTCACTTCTTTAGGTATCGACTAAATGGCTGGTGTCATCAATTACAAAAATTGTCTCAAATTGATGGATGGAGCTTATGTTGAGAAATAAAGTTCATATTTTTAGTTTTTCATTTCATTTTCTTGCAAGCTTTTTGAAGTTTTCTTGTGTACATTTACAGTACAGTTTCGAGTGCCTTTTTACATTAATTATTTTACTTAGTCCTCGGGACATTATTTGAAGTAGTTACTTTAATTCTCAATTTTTTCAAATGACAGATTGTGTAAATTCTGAAGGTCACACAGTTCATAGGTGTTAGAACTGGGACTCAAATTCACATCTTCAGATACTTTAAGATTTGATCTCATTTTACTGAATCTGAGAATCAAAATTCATTTTTCTCACTTGAATGATGTTTTACTTTTGGGGGAAACAATGGCTGTTATTTTTTAGTATCCCTTCCACAATTCAGTTTGAGATAATTTATTCTGAAAAGGGAACTGCAGAGAAATTCATGAAGGTCCAGGGAAATTTTTTGATGATAAAAGTAATTCTCACACATTATTCACACTGAAGGGAAATTATAAAAAGTGTAGAAAAGGGAAACAAGGGAAGCCACAAAAAGCCTTTCTATGAGCATTCACCCATTTTAATCCCTGTTTTTACACCTTATTTTTTTCACCTGTTCAGAAGTTTCTTGCTGCCTGGGGAAGAAAAACATCATTCTATTCCTCTAATCAACGCAAAATTATTAGTGATCTAATAAATAATCCCTGTGATGATTCTGAACATTTATAAAAGAGAAAATAAAACTACACAAAATGTATTGTGTATTTAAAAAGAAAATGAACAAAACCTGGACAAATGAGAGGATGGAAGAATCTCTATTGAAAGAGAACACAATATTGATAGCAGCTATTTTCATTTGAGTTTGGCAAATGCATGTTTAAAAATTAAATTATATTTTATTTTTCTGCATTATTCAAGTTTGTTCTCTGAGTAATTTTATCTTTCCTGAGCACACAACCAAACATTTAAGAAAAACCATAATATCTTTCTAAATAAAATATAGGGTAACATTTAAAAAGAAAATAATGTAAGGAATCTAGCGTTAGGGGAGCTTTTTCTCCCTAACCAATGCAAAAGAAGTTTTAAAACTACAAAATAATTACACAGATAAGATTCAATGAGAATAACAATTTAGAAAATGTGCCCAAACAGAACCAAATCAATATGACTGAATCTCCTATGAATATACTTTTAAATATTACTTTCTATTTCTTTTAGGGTTAGCCTATTGATTTAAAAAATTTCTCCCAAACCTCCATTCTAAATAATTACACTTTTACTTTTGCTTGTCTTTTTTCCTCCAGTGCCATGAAAATTACAGCAATCTGATCAATAAAGATATAAAATCAGAGGGACAGAAACAGTGATTTCTGCCTTTCCCAGGCATTTCTCATTTTTGTAAACACAAATACTTTTCTGCAATCACTTTTCTCTGAGGGTTGTATTTTTAAAATCTTTTCAAATGAGAAACACTGGATAAATTTTTGCTTTGATTTGTTTCTTTTTATTATCACATCCCATTGGGTTGTGAGCTACCTGTACTGGTATTCATCCCTCAGATGCTTTCATGCCTACTTTCATTTGTTTATATCATATCCAAAAAAAATAATGACGAGAAATAAGAAGGCGGATTTTGCCTGAAGTTAGGAAATGCTAAGGAAACCGATTTGATTAACATTGCCACTTAAAGTCAAGATAAGCACTTAAAATCAATGAGCATTCATACTACTGCCTCAAATTGGTTGAGCTTCACTTTATGTTCTTATTGCTAATGTGCCAGGTTGATCTTAATTGGTTTGGGTGTTAGAAGGCCAAAGATAAATTGAGCCAGATTTTCTTTTAGCTAAATGTAAAACTCAAATCGTTTTAGTGATTCCTGCAGATAATGTGAAAGAAGCTCTGCCATACTTCCTGGTGCTGGGTAGACACAAATCAGAACAAACAAGAGCTAGAATTGTGCCTCTGTTTGAGTTTCTCTAAATTGTTTCAGAAAAAGGAAAAAAGAAAGAGAAAGAGAGCGAGTGAGAGAGAGAAGAAAGAATGAACAAAAGAAAGAACTAAAGAAAGAAAGAAAGAAAGAAAACGGTATGCATTAACCTGGCTCAGAATAGGTTTTTAAAAAATTAAACCATCTACCAGAACTTTAATTGGGAGCCTGGGTTCTAGACCAAGTGCACATGGGTTTGAATCTCATCTTCACTGCTTGCAGGTTGCATCATTTGAGCCAAAATGTTTAAACCTCTCAAGATTTAGTCTTACTCTCCTCACAATATAAGTACATAGTGATGAAGTTGTACAGAGAATTAGTTAATTTGTTTCTTGTGAAGTAATTAGAAAAGCATATGACACATTGTAAGAATTCAACAAATACTAACTATGCATTTTGTAACTATTATTACTATTAAAATAGTCCACAATAGCTCCCAGCTATTTAAATCAGGAACTACTCTACAACTTACTGCAGTACTTGATAGACAATAAACTTTTGTAGAATGAATGAATGATGATGATTAGGTGGAAAGAAACTGTACAGGAAAAAGAGAGTTTATAATAGTACAGCCTATCTCCTTTGTCTTATCGCCTTATTCTAAGAAAACTATTTGACTGAGCATAAAAATACCTTTACTTTTTAAGTACTGATCACCAATCTTGATTTTGCTGCACCTAGGATCTTAACAGTCACCTTAAGATACTAGAGTACTTCAAACAGGTTGTGGAGAAATCAAATTAAAAGACAATACAAATCCTTCCATGAACTTCCTGAAGACCCCTCTTATATGGTTGACAACTTCTAACCTTTTAGGAAACTGTCATGCCCCTGAGTGCCTTTCTCATGCATTTTTAAAAAAATTTAAACATAATTGATTGCACATACTACAGGGTACAGCATTGAATATCAGTAACTGTGTGCAATATGGGATTCTCAAATAAGGATATTTGGTATATTCAACATTACAAAAGTAATAATTTTGGGAGTCTAGTAACCAAATTCTCCCTAATCCCTTTTCCACCTCCTCCTTTCCCACATTTGGGGACCTCAGTTCTGTTCTCTCCTTTGAAAGTGTAAATGAATTATTGTGATTGTTGTATCTTTCTTTCTTTCTTTTTTTATGTATTTGCTTATTTTTTTTTTTTTATCTTCCATGTGAGTGCAGACATGTGGTATTACTCCTTCTGTGCCTGGCTACTTTTACTTAATATAATTTTCTCTAAGTTCTTCCATGTTGCTGCAAATGGCAGAATTTCATTCCTTTTTATGGTTCAGTAGTATTCCATAGTGCATATGTACCACAATTTCCTTATCCAGTCATCTGTCAATGGACATTTGGGTTGGTTCCAACTCTTGGCTGTTGTAAATAGAGCTGAAATAAACATGGGAGTGCAGGTATTCCTTTGAAATGATGATTTTCGTTCCTCTGGGTATATACCCACCAGTGGGATCACCGGATCATAAGGCAGTTTTATCTGTACTTGTTTGAGGAAACTTCATACTGTTTTCCTTAATGGCTGCACTAATTTACAATCCCAACAACAGTGTAGGAGGGTTCCCCTTACTCTGCATCCTCACTAGCATTTGTTATTCTCTCTTTTAGGTAATAGCAAGTCTAATTGGGGTGAGACGATATCTAAAAGTAGTTTTGATTTGCATTTCTCTGATGCTGAGTGATATTGAGCATTTTTTCATGTGTCTGTTAGCCATTTGTGTATCTTCCTTTGAGGAATGTCTATTCAGCTCCTTTTCTAATTTCTTGATTGGGTTTTACTAAGTTGTTTGCATTCCTTGTATAATCTGGATAGTAATCTCTTGTCAGATGCATAGTTTGTAAATATTTTCTCCCAATTTTTAGGCTGTCTTTTTGCTCTGTTAACTGTATTTTGTTTGTTTTTTTTTTCTGCTGTGGAGAATCTTTTTAGTTTGACACAATACCATTTATTTATTTTTCATTTTGTTGCCTGTGCTTTGGGGGTTGTATTCATAAGATCTTTGCCCAGTCCTACTTCCTGAAGTGTTTCCTTTATGTTTTCTTCTAAGATTTTTATAGTTTAAAGTCTCATATTTGAGTCTCTAATCCATTTTGAGTTGATTTTGGTATATGTTGAGAGGTACAGGTCTAGTTTCATTCTTCTACATACTAATGTCCAGTTTTGCCAGCACCATTTATTGAAGAGACAATCTTTTCCACAATGTATGTTTCTGGTGCCTTTGTGAAAGATCAGTTGGTTATAAGTATGTGGATGATTTCTGGGTTCTCTATTCTGTTCCATTGATTTTAGTGTCTGTTTTTATATCAGTACCACACAGTTTTGGTTACTAGAGTTTTGTAGTATAATTTGAGGTCAGGTAGTGTACTTTATTTACATATTTATTTTCACAGGATTGCTGTGGCTATTCATGGTCTTTTGTGTTCCATAAGAATGTTAGGATTGTTTTTTTCTCTATTTCTGTGAAGAATGCCATTGATGTTTTGATGGAGATTGCATTGAATCTGTAGATAGCTTTGCATAGTATGGACATTTTCACACTGTTGATACTTCTAGTCCAAAAGCATGGAATGTTTTTCCATTTTTTTTCTGTCCTAATAAATGTCTTTCAGCAGTGATTTGTAGTTCTTATTTTACACCTCCTTGGTTAAATTCATTCATAGGTATTTTGTTTTTTGTGTGACTATTGTAAATGGCTTGTTTTTTTTGATTTCTTCTGCTAGTTTTTTGTTGGTGTTTAACAATCCTACTGATATTGCATGTTGATTTTGTATCCTGAAACTACTGAAATTGTTTATCAGGTCTAAGATTTTGTTTGTTTGTTTCATTGATGTTTTCGTGCCATTTTTGTCTCTATTTTCATTTAGTTCTGCTCTGATCTTAATTATTTCTTTCCACCTACTATTTTTGGGATTGAATTTTTCTTTTTTTTCTACTTCTTTGAGGTGTAGCCTTAAGTTGTTTATCTGAAATTTTATATTCTTTTGATGTAAGCATTTATTGCAATAACTTTCCTCTTAGCATGGCTTTTGCAGTGTATTCCACAGGTTTTGGTGTGATGTGTATTCATGTTCATTAGTTCAATAATTTTTTTGATTTTCTGTTTAATTGCTTCTTGGACCCATAGGTCATTCTTGAGCACATTATTTAATTTCCATGAATTTGTATAGTTTTCTGGGTTTTACTTTTTATTGTTTTCTAGTTTTAATCCATTGTGGTCTGAGAAGAAACTTGAAATGATTTCAATTTTTAAAAATTTGTTGAGACTTGGGCCGGACCGGTGGCACACTGGAGAGTGCGCCGCTTGGGAGCGCGGCGGCGCTCCCGCTGAAGGTTCAGATCCCATGTGGAGACCGGTTCCCGCTCACTGGCTGAGCGCGGTGTGGGCACGACACCGAGGGTTGCGATCCTGTTGCCGGTC
>NW_007731316.1:25138-36735 GCF_000696425.1 Galeopterus variegatus | reverse complement strand
AAAAAAAAAAAAAAAAAGGAAAAAATTTGTTGAGACTTGATTTGTGACCTAACATGTATTCTATCCTGGGGAATAATTCCTGTGCTGATGAGAAGAATGTATATTCTATGTTTGTTGGATAAAATGTTCTGTAGATATCTGCCAAGACCACATGGTCTAAAGTGTAGTTGAAATCCTGTGTTTCTCTATTGATTTGTTGCCTAGATGATTTGTCCAAAGCTGAGAGAGGGGTGTTCAGTACACCAACATATTAGGGTCTACCCATGTATTAGGGTCTACCTCTTTTTTTAGATCTAATAGTGTTTGCTTTATAAATTTGGCTGCTCTGACATTGGATGTATATATAGTTATGACGTTATGTCTTCTTGCTTAATAGATCCTTTTATGATTGTACAATGGCCTTCTGTGTCTCTTTTTATGGTTTTTGGTTTAAAGTCTATTTTATCCGATATAAGAATAGATACTCCTTCTCATTTTTGGTTTCTACTTGCATGGTATAACTTTTTCACCCCTTCACTACAAGTCTGTGTGCATCTTTACAGGTGAGGTGAATCTCTTGTGTCTTTGGAGTAGGGAACTTAACCCATTTATATTTAGAGCTGTTATTAAAAGATGTGGTGTTATTCCTGGCATTTTATCAATGTTTGTTTGAATGTTTTAAATATCTTTTTCTCCTTTCTTCCCATTTTACCTTTTGTCCTTGGTTCTGTTGATTTTTAGAGTTGGTAAGATATAGTTGTTTTTCCTTTTTCCTTTTTATTTTTGTTCTACAAGTGGATTTTGTTCATTCTCGTGTGTTCATGGCATTATTTGGATTATGCATTTTTGGGATTCCAGGTGCAGGACTCCCTTGGAGAATTTTTGTATTGCTGGTCATATTGTGATGAACTTCCACAGTTTTTGTTTGTCTAGGAAATATACTATATCTCCTTCATTTCTGAAGGATAGCTTTGCTGCTATAGTATTCTTGGCTGGCAGTTATTTTCTTTTAGTATTTTGAATATATCAAATCATCCCATTCTCTTCTGGCCTGTAGAGTTTTTGTTGAGAAGTCTGCTGTTAGTCTGATGGGAACTCCCTTATAGCTGTCTTGACACTTATATCTTGCTGTTTTTAGGATTCTTTGTTTTTCTTTGAGTTTTGCTAGTTTGTTTATAATGTGTCTCAATGAGGACCTTTTTTATTTGAATCTGTCTGGGGATATTTGAGTCTCCTGGATTTGATGGTCTGTGTCAGTCCCTATCCATGAGAAGATTTCTCTATTATTTAGTTGAATATGTTTTCAATGTGTTTTCCTTTCTCTTCCCTTTCTGAAACACCCATATTCAGGTGTTTGAGTGCTTAAGGATGTCAGGTAGCTCTCTTAGATTTTTTCCATTTTTTTGTTCTTTTTTCCTTTCTTTTCTTTTTGTCTGTCTGGGTTATTTCAAAAAGACTGTCTTGAAGATAAGAAATTCTTTCTTCTGCTTGCTCTAGCCTGCTGCTTAAGCTCTGAGTTGTGCTTTTTTTTATTTTGTTGAGTGAATCCTTCAGTTTCAGCAGTTCTGCTACAGTTTTTTTAAGGTATTAATCTCATTGTACATTTCCTCTTTCATATCCTGGATAGTTTTACTTATTTTGTTGTGTTGTCTGTATCTTCTTGTATCTCATTGTTTCTTTAAGATTGTTCTTGAGAATTCCTTTTCAGTCATTTCAAGGGTTTCCTTCTCTATGGGGTCTTGAGAATTATTGTACTTGTGAATTCTGGTACTTGAGAATTATTGTACTCCTTTGGTGGAGTTCAGTTTTTGTTATTAAAAAAAATATTTCTAGTATCTCTACGTGCTGTCTGGTCATCTGCTAGAAAAGTTACTTCTTCTATTACTCTGGAGTGAGATTTGAGGAGAGAGTCTTCCTCTGTAGATATTCATACTGGCCATTGAGTAGGATGTTTTAGTATTGGTTCTGGGTGGACACAGTACTGTAATCTCTGTGTGTGTACTTTGGCCATACTCTATTTTGGAGTTGTGTGTGTGTGTCTCTGTGGCCCTGGCTCACCAGCACTTAGCAATTTCTTAATGAAAATGTTGGTTCATTGTGGACATAGGTGAGCATTTGAGTTCTTGGAAGAAACACCTGGGTGCCCTGTCATTCTTTGGCTGAGGTGGATGATGACCCTGGGCTGGCTCATTGGCACCCCAGCTAGCATCCCCGTTAGGTGTACTGTGATTTACTGGAATTACTGTTTGAATGGGTGACCCTAGATGGGGTTTCTCTTTCCTCTTCCTTGGGTCTTTACTTTCCCTGATTGGGGAATGAGTTGGTGGTGGCTGGAAATGATCTTCCTTATTCTATCTGGCTATCTTGGGTTTCCACACTCTATGGATATTCTTCTTGTGTCTCTCCCTGTATAAAGGTAGTCATGAGGGCTACATGTATACATCCCACCCCAAGATGTGCTACCATGGGAGGCCACCATAGTTCCCCTGTGCATCAGGCCACTGGGTCCTGGGTCTGTGCTTACTCACCCTTTTCCCCAGGCTCTGCTGGTGACCCCCCTTGTGTCAATATAGTGAAGTGGTTGGCAGTCTGCCCACTGCTGCTGTGGCTTTGGTGACTGCTGCTGTGGTGGCAGGCCTTCCTTGCAGTGGCAGTGGCTGTGGTTATCTAACCATGCAGTAGCAGTGGCTGTGACAGTGGCAGGGTGCCTGCACAATGGCACCCTGCACTTTTGTTGGCTGTATGCAGGGCCTCCCTCATCTCCTGAGGTCCCCACACTCCTTACAGCTGTCTTCTAATACATTTTCATTCCATAGACTTCATTCAACTAGGGAACAAGATGGACATTATATTTATTTGATGATTCCACAAGGTTCCCTGAAATAGGACCATGTGAACTTTTCATGGTTTGTGAGAGAGCAGAAAAAGAAGAGATAATGCACTAGGCACCAGAAATTCAACTCTTTTCTTAACTGTTTTTTTTCCTGGTATGCCCTGTCTACTGTCCAACTCTTTTCATCACAGTGAGGAAGAGATGGGTGTGAACTTTTCATGGTTTGTGAGAGAGCAGAAAAAGAAGAGATAATGCACTAGGCACCAGAAATTCAACTCTTTTCTTAACTGTTTTTTTCCTGGTATGCCCTGTCTACTGTCCAACTCTTTTCATCACAGTGAGGAAGAGATGGAGGATCTTGTATTTAGAAAATTCCAATAGTTTAAGAAAGTAGCATATAGTCATACTATGATATTTCCTGTCACCCAATGCCTTTCTACTTTCTGGGGGTTAGGGGATCTTTCATAAGTTTCTTATATTATCCAGTGATGTTTCAGTTGCTTTATTTTGAATAAGTACTTGTGGGAAATTATCTCAATCAATGCTTGTTTAGGATATGTATAGAAGTCACCTGATACAATCAAGGTAACAAGGGAAAGAAATGTAGGGGAATAAATTTAAGTCAGATTTAGAAATTTTTCCCAGGTATTGATCTCACAATTGAAAGGACAGTCAATAATCATAAATAATTATTTTAAAGATCTCCTAATGTTATAGTAGATAGTTGCATTGTAGACCTCACAAATGTGACCCTATATAAAAAGTAATATACCTGTTCTAATGTGGGTACCTGTGGTTTGATATAAAAGTTCCAATGGTGGCAAAGAATAGCATGTAAAATTTCATACAACCAGTGAAAGTGAAAATGATGTATTCTAAAATCCTAGATGATTCAACAAGTGAACAGAATAAGGACCCATATATTAATGGTAAAGAGAGTTTCAATAATTTTTTTTTACGAAATAGCTTAAGGACAATAATATTTGTAAATTACTATACTATTTTATGATATGCAATTTTATGTATTATATATGATGACCTTAATAAACTATCTGAAATACATACTTTAATCTATCGATACTTTTCAAAAAGTGTTGTACAACCATGTCAATAAATAAAGCATTAAACAAATATTCTCACTGGATATATAGGGGACATACCTTATTTTCAGGTTTATATTACATTTAGGAATGTAGAGTAATTCAT
The DNA here is from genome assembly GCF_000696425.1 of Galeopterus variegatus. NCBI lineage: Eukaryota > Metazoa > Chordata > Mammalia > Dermoptera > Cynocephalidae > Galeopterus > Galeopterus variegatus. Next base: position 32,717 of record NW_007731316.1, on the reverse strand, counting down.
TTTTATTATTTCCTGCATCTTTGAGCCTTCTGCAGAGTGACCCAATCTCTTTATTTTTGGTTAGTGTGGGGGGTGGGGGGCAGTGAAAGGGTAATGTCTAGCGGTGGAGAGGACATTTGGAAATGCCCATGACGTAAAAAGTGATCTTATATTACCAGATAAACCGTGGATTCTTTCCCTTTTTTTAATTATTTTTTTCTTTTTCTATTCTTTTCTTTGGTAGCTCAATTTATTTGCTTATTATTATTATTTTTATTTTAATTACGAACTTTTAATTAACATAACTTCTTCAATGTCAGCTTATGAATATTCCTTACAGTCTCTTGAGTGATGGAGTTCTCAAATATATTATTCAAGACAGACAAGATAAATATGTGCTTATTTTATTTTAAAAAAAGTGCAACCTTTCTGGAGAGCAGTTTGGCAATAAGAATAGAAAACCTCAAAGAAATATATACCTTCTGATGTAGTGATTCTAAGTCTACAAATGTATACTAGATAAACAATCATGTATACATACAAATGTATAGCTGAAAAGATGTCTATCTTATCATTACACTGTTTATGATAAAGAAAAGCAAAAGCATTTTTAATATGTTTATTTAATTATAAAAATTGTAATTGCAAAAAGCAAAATTTAATATTACAAGTTGGTAAATTTAGACAAGGCAAAAATATTATCCATAATCCCAACACACTGATATAAAAATGACTGTTTTGGGTGTTGATTCTTCTTTCATATGCATATTTTGACAGAGCTGTTATAGCCCAGTATGTTTAATTTTTCATCCTGCTTTTTATTTTTACTAAATAATACAGAAATGTGTTATGATGAACTCTTGAAAACTGAAATGTTCTTTAACTATCTGATTTAGAAAATTCAAAGCTGTCATAAAAGAAGAGATGCAGAAAAGAAAGTAAGGAAGAAAGAAATCTAAATCATAATGAGAAATGAGTTTTGACCTTGATTTCAATCTCCCATAATAAAACCTGTTAAGGAAAATGAATGATAGTTACATATTTAACAAGTTACACAACATATATGAAGATTATTATACCCTAAAGCAATTATGTAAAGTTAATGTTTGACTAAAATATTTACATTGGTGGTGCTTATTAGACTGAGTATTAGTCGGTTTTTTTTATTCTTTTAAAAAAATCAACAAAATTTGTAAACCTTTATCTAGACTGACCAAGAAAACAAGAAAGAAGACAGAAATTACTAAAATCTGAAATATGGCGGGGCCATGGTAGAGCAGTTGCTTCTTCTTTTATTCTGGAGTGGGCTTTGGTGAAAGAGACATCTTCTTTTTCTGGTCTCTGCTGGTGATACTCCTTGTGTCACTGCAGTCAGGTGTCTGGCAGGCCGCCTGCATGGTAGCTGTGGCTACTTCTGTGCTATCAAGCTGCTTTTGTGGCAGCCATGACTGTGGCTGTGGCTGTGGTAGGCCACCTATGAAGAAGTGGTGTTTTTGAGTGTTCCTTGCCTGCTTTCCAGTGGAGAGGGCTGCCTTCAGCTCCTACTTAGGAGCCCCAGGTGTGCTCTGTTTCTTGCCTGCATGATCTGTGTGGGAGTGGGAGGATCGGACCTTGGCTCCTGCCTTAGGATGTGCCCTGTTTCTCACCAGCCTGATCCAGGCGGGGCTGGTAGCTCAATTTAATTTCTCCAAATTGAAGCTCCAATCATGGTTTACTGAGTAGAACTTATAATGCAGGAATATTTATGTGTCTGTGTATGCATGTGAGTTTGGAGGTAGAAGAATATCTAAAAATTCACATTTTTTCTTGCTCTCAAACATTGCAAGATACAACAAATATAGGAATTTCACAAATATTAAAAAGAGAGAAATAAATCCCTATTCTAAATAATGATCAGGACTAAAGAACAACTTCTGCTACAGTTATAGAGAAGTGTTCACTCTGGTGGAGGGCCCTGGTGGATTTAGATATTTAATATAGTTTTAAGCAAGCTTTTTATAATAAAATAATTTTATTTTTAGTTATAAAAGACAAATTTTGCTTATTTGATTTTGCAAAATGCTATATCTGACTAGTTCATAAAGCTGCAAGTCTGAAACATATTTTTTTAACAACTAGAAAACTTAAGCATTAAAAAAGGTATATTCAAATTGAGTTAGAATATATAGAACACTTCAACAGAGGATGCTGTTAAAAACAATCTACACTAGTTTAAATGGACTTATTTTAAATGGCTTACACAACATAACCATACACTTTGAATGGTGATTAAATTGAAATATTTGATGCCTCTTCTGAGAAAATCTTTATTGTGTAATGAGCCATACAGTACAATCACCAAAAGGTAAAGGAGCAGACACTACTAATTTTGCTAGACTTGGTGCTTTGACAATAAAACTGAGAACATTATCTCTTAACTTGATATTATATTTGATTGTCTTCCTTGGCCATTGACTAAACTCCTGGAGTCAGATAATTGTGATATTTAGATGCTGGGACAGTCAGTAAAGGGCTAGTTATCATGTATTACAGCTTACATAACATTGTTTGTTACTTATTTAAACCTGCCACTTTTGCATTTTCTGCCACTTAGGTATGTAATGTATTACATTTTAATGGCTTAACCAAATGGAATTTCTTGCATTGTAGGGTCTCAAATGAGAGTGTAAACTCTCAGAAAGTTATTTTTGAAATAATTGGGAATCATACAAGATTTTATTTGCATACTGTTTGAATCAGTGGATAAAGAAATTGGCTTTACCAAATAATCAAAATATACCTCAGACATTCTGGTAACTTTGCACCAACTCTAGGCAGATATGTAAATAAACAGCAATTTACATTGGATATTCAAGTACAAAATTATTTCCATGGAAACTTTCTAATGATTATTTTAGAGAAAAATTAAAACTATGGTCTAAACACCATTTCAAACATTTCTGATGTAACAAAATTATAAGTTATGATTCAATTGGCATATGTGTGAAATAACAAAATGTGACTATTCTTTATTCTTGTAAAACTCATTAAATCATGTGATTTTATTAACAGAGGTGTTTGTGTTGTAAAATAATTCAAAATGAAATTGTTATTTTCAGAGTGTACCTTAGAAAGGAAAATTGACTCATTTAGAATGACTCAATAAGTGAAGAGTTTTTGATAGCATTTGGTTTTAGAGATAAAACCCATGGTGTTTTTTACAAAAGATTTTGGGAGAGATAATATAGATTGAATATTTCCATTCTGAAAAAAGTATACATGCATTTGGTAGCAGAAGAAATGCATCAACTCAATATATGGTAGCAGAAGAAATGCATTTTACTTCCTGCATTTGGTAGCAGAAGAAATGCATCAACTCAATATATGGTTCTAAAATCATCTTCGATTATGTGTATGTGATTTTATGTGCAGAAATTTTGATGTGGTCATCACATATTGAAAAAATACTTTGGAAAGTGGGGCATAGAATTTTGAAAAAAAATAGGCAATGATGGTAGATATAAATGTTTGAAGTGTTTCCTTGTTTGGAATGTATGAATATTTGTAATTTACTTTTTTTAACTTTCTTTTAAATTTATCTGTTTTCCTCTTCTTTCTTTTCCTCCTGTACACTCTTATTCTACTTATCGCCCTCTCAATCATTTCTTTACTTCTCTTTCTCTACAAACACATATTTACTATTCATGGAATCAGGAAAACCAAGTGTGCTGGACAAATTTTGCACTGTTCATGGCTCTCCATGGAAGGGAGCAACTGATTGCTTTCTAGTGAGGAAAGAGACGAAATAGAGTACATAAGTAAAATAGCAGGCAAGATAGTGACAGTGCCACATAGAAACTCTAGGACAGTGAAAGAGAATAAGTATGTGAATGTACATATGGGGGGGCAGGTACTGATGTTTTTCACAGGAGAGTTAGGGAGGCCTCAATGAGAAGATAAGTAAATATGTGATGGGACAGAAGAGAGTATCCATAAATATGTCTGCAGAAATATTCATCTAGACAGATGAACTGCAGTTCTCCAGAGGAACAGCTCCTGTTCAGAAATAGAAGCTTGCCTGGAGTGTTTAAGGACCAGCAAAGAAGCTAGAAAGAATAGAGAAAACAAAAAAGAGGGAGATGAAATGAGGTCAGAAGGTCAAAGCAGCCTGAATCTTGGCCCTTGCATTAGGGTTCTTCAAAGAAACAGAACCATTTTCTTTTTTCCCCTGAAATGGCCAACCAGAATGGTCTAGTGCTGGCACCCAGCATTCCATAAATAGAGACAAAACAACAGACAAATAAATATATTTTGACTGGAATGACTGACAAAATATGCTGCAGAGTACCAGGAAATTGATGAGGTCCCTGTGAAACACAGAAGAAGGGAACAGCACCACAGAAAGCAGAGAAAGGCATATAGCCTCTGCCCTACTGCAGGGACCAGCCCAGAATCAGACGAGAGAAGGTAACCTGGAAAAAACCCTAGCTATTCCCACTAGCACCGCAAATGCTGCCACAAGAGAATCCCTCAGTCTTTTCAGGACCCAGGCCCAGCTGGAGAGTAGCTGGGGGTTAGTGTAGTGCACAGTCTTACAGTGGAGGCTCAAGGAAAGTAAAACCCTTCTTCCTTGAGTGGTTCACATGCAGCAACATGTGGGAGCCAAACCCATGGTGGGAATGTGCCCTGCATGGGACCTCATGAGTCTGACTCCCTTTGTCGGAAGCCCTGCCTGTATTCTACTGCACTCACATGGATGCCAGAGGGACCACAGGCCAGGTTGTCTACAGCCTAGGACAGACAGAAAGTCCAAGACCCCAGCACCTGGACCCATGCAGTACCCCTCCCCCCGACCCTGGTGTCTCAGTCCATGTGACACTCCCCCTGCCAAGTGGACAGGACCAACAGCTAATTGGGTAGCATCTTTTCCTCCCTACAGAACACCTCTAGAGAGCCACTGAGTACTGCAGCATCCATGCAGACTTGCTCTAGGCTCAACAGCTGAGCCAGTAGCCTTCTACAGAGCTGCCAGAAACTGTTGTGCTAGTGTATATCTACTTCCAGACCAACAGTGAACCAGGCAGGGGCTCTGACACTCCAAGGCAGGACTCTGCAGAGCTGTTTGCCTTGGCTACACCATTGCAGGCTTGCATCAGGCTCAACAGCTAATCAGGCAGCCATCTACAGAGCTGCCAGTTCCTGCAACAACTGTGTACTCCTATTCCTGAACCAATGGCTGATTCGATAGCAGCTTTTCTTCCCTACAGCATACCTGTAGAAAGCCACTCTGTCTTGTAGCATCCATACAGCCTTGCTCCAGGCTCAACAACTGAGCCAGTGGCTCTCTGCAGAGCTGCCAGGACTTGCTGCAATGGCATATACCTGCTCACTGGCTGACAGTGGATCACTCAGCCCAACAAGAAACCCACCTCAGCAAGAAAATGCTGAGGGCTTTACAACCTAGGCCTCAAAGACAGCCACTGACAACTTTAAGACTGAATACAGTTGAAGAAGTTGCATGAAGGCTGCACTACCACACTTATGCACTTAACCCAGATCCAAACTTAAGATGCCGAACCCAACTGTCAATTTAGAACACTTCTAAAGGAAAGGGTCTCTCCTTTCAAAACCCACTCCTAAAATTAAAAGATGCAACTTCATCATCAGAGGCTCCAACATAAACATAGAGATGCAAGAAGCATTTAAAAACAGGGAAACATGACTCCACCAAAAGAAGACTACAATTCTCCAATACCAGACCCAAATTAACAGGAAATTGATGAATTGCATGAAGAGGAATCAAAAATGGCAATACTAAGGAAACTCAGAATGATGGGTTAAAAAAATAGAAATCACAATGAAGTCAAAAGAAAATCAAGGACACATATGAGAAATTCAACAAAGAGGTAGGGACAATAAAAAAAAAAAAATGAAGCAAAAATCCTGGAACTGAAGAATTCACTGAACAACAAAAACCAAAAACCAAAACCAAACCAAAACAAAAAAGCTGAAAGCATAAACAACAGGCTAGAACATGTAGAAGAAAGAATTTCTGAACTAGAAGACAGGGTTTTTGAATTAATACTTGGACCAAAAAAAAAAAAAAAATGAAGCAAAAATCCTGGAACTGAAGAATTCACTGAACAACAAAAACCAAAAACCAAAACCAAACCAAAACAAAAAAGCTGAAAGCATAAACAACAGGCTAGAACATGTAGAAGAAAGAATTTCTGAACTAGAAGACAGGGTTTTTGAATTAATACTTGGACCAANCATCAGGTAAATGCAAATCAAAACCACACTGAGATATCATTTTACCCCAGGTAGAGTGGCTATTATCAAAAAGACAGAGAATAGTAAATGCTGACAAGGACGCAGAGAATGGAGACACCTTCTATAGTAATGGTGGCACTGTAAATTAGTATACCCATTATGGAAAACAGTATGGAGATTTCTCAAACAACTATAAATAAAACTACCATATGATTAAGCAATCCCACTACTGGGTATATCCCCAAAGGAATGGAAATCATCATGTTGATGATTTCCTGCACTCCCNAAGAAGCATTTAAAAACAGGGAAACATGACTCCACCAAAAGAAGACTACAATTCTCCAATAGCAGACCCAAATTAACAGGAAATTGATGAATTGCATGAAGAGGAATCACAAATGGCAATACTAAGGAAACTCAGAATGATGGATTAAAAAAATAGAAATCACAATGAAGTCAAAAGAAAATCAAGGACACATATGAGAAATTCAACAAAGAGGCAGGGACAATAAAAAAAAAAAAATGAAGCAAAAATCCTGGAACTGAAGAATTCACTGAACAACAAAAACCAAAAACCAAAACCAAACCAAAACAAAAAAGCTGAAAGCATAAACAACAGGCTAGAACATGTAGAAGAAAGAATTTCTGAACTAGAAGACAGGGTTTTTGAATTAATACTTGGACCAAAAAAAAAAAAAAAAAAGAAAGGAAAAAAATTTTTTAAAAGTGAAGAAGCTCTACAAGAACTTTCTGATAACCTTAAGCATGCAAACATGTGCTATGGGTGTACCAGAAGGGGAGGATAAAAGAAAAATCATTGAAAGACTTTTTAATGAAATAGTATCTGAAAACTTTCCAAATATTGGGATAGATACGGCTTACAGATCCAAGAAGTTCAAAGATCCCCAGACAGATTCAGCATGAAAAGGACCTCTCTGAGACACATTATAGTCAAATTATCATAAGTCGAATACGAAGAAAGAATTCTAAAATCAGCAAGAGAAAAACATCAAATCACCTATAAGGGAATCCCCATCAGGCTAACAGCAGACTTCACAGCAGAAACAGACCAGGAAAAAGTGGGATGACATGTTCAAAGTGCTAAAGAAAAAAAACAAAAAACAAAAAATCTGCCAACCAAGAATACTATATCCAGTGAAGCTTTCCTTTAGAAATGAAGGACAAATAATATCTTTCCCAGACAAACAAAAGCTGTAGGAATTCATCACCACAAAACCAGCCCTTCAACAAATCCTCGAGGGAGTCCTACATCTGGAATCAAAAGATAGATATATGTCACCATAAATACATGAGAAAGAACAAAAACCATGAATAGAACAGATATGCA
>NW_007731316.1:19758-24168 GCF_000696425.1 Galeopterus variegatus | reverse complement strand
CACTACTGGGTATATCCCCAAAGGAATGGAAATCATCATGTTGATGATTTCCTGCACTCCCATATTTATTACACCTTTGTTTATAATAGCCAAGATATGAAATCAACCTAAATATCCATTGACAGTTGATTGTATAAGGAAAATGTGGAAAATAACAATGGAATACTACTCAGACATTAAAAGAATGAAATTCTGCCATTCACAGCAACATGGATGAGCTTGGAGAAAATCACGTTAAGTGAAACAAACCTAGCACAGAAAGAGAAATACTGCATGTCTTCACTCATAAGAAGGAGCTAAAAATAAATAAATAAATAAATAATTTTTTAAAAAAAGAATCAATGAAAGAAAGAAACAAGAATCACAATAATACACTTAATTCCTGAACTTTTAAAAGGAGAGAACAGAGCTGTGGTTATTAGAGGTGGGAAAGGGGGAGGGGGACGGGATTAGTGAGAAATTGGTTAATGGATGCAAGGAATGATTAAGTTCTGTAATGATGAACATGCTAATTATCCTGATCTGACCATCACACATTGTACACAGTTATTGATATTCAACTCTGTACCCTACAAATATGTTATCAGTTACTTTTCAATAAAAAAATAAAAATAAATCAGAAAAAAGCTAAAAAACAAAAACAAAAACCTACAAAGAAACAGAATCAATAAGATATCTGTATATACGTGTATATATATATGTATATACGGGTCTATGCACACACACACACACACACACACACATAGAGAGAGAGGGAAAGAGAAAAGAGTTATTATAAGGAATTTGTTCATATGATTGTAGAGGCTGACAAATTCCAAGATCTGTACTCAGCATGGTGGAAACCCAGGAAGGCTGATGGTACAGTGTAGACCAGCAGGTTTGGTACCCAAGAAGCCCATGTTTCAGTCTGAGATCAAAGACAGAAAAGGACTGATGTTCCAGTTCAAAGACAATGGAGCAGGAAGAGTTGCTTCATGGGTCAGTCTTTTCAGAACTTCAAATGATTGAATGAGGCCCACCCACATTAGGGAGGGCAATCTGTTTTACTTAGTCTATTGATTTAAGTGTTAAATTCATCCAAAACCCCCCTCACAGAAAGACCCAGAATAATGCTTGACCAATTGTCTGGGCATTTCATAGCCGAGTCAAGTTGACAGGTAAATTTAGCCATCACAACCTTTATGAACATGTTAAAAGACTGCTATGTCCACTATATAAAATGGAAGACTTTGGGAAGTTTTTGAGCAGAGTAGTGATATATTTTAACGTCTTGATCTTTGTTAAGAATAAGCTGAAAAATGTCAAGGAAAAAGACCAATAAGAAAGAAGTAAATCGTATGACAGCTGATTGCAACGTAGACAAATATAATACTAGTAGAAGTAGTGAGAAGAAATCAGATTTAGATATTTTTTGACCATAGAACACATAAGATTTGATGATGACTATGATGTGGCATACAGAAGAAAAATTGGAGTCAAGTATTCCTTTACTGTTTTTGACTAAAACATGGAAAAAACTGAGATGCTGTTAACTGAAATTGGGTAGAATGCGGAAAGAGCTTAATTGAAATGTGTCTTGGTCATATTGGAAGCTCAGTTTTGAATATGTTGAGGTTGGGATGCTTATTAGATACCCAAGTAGAGAGTTTGAGTAGGCTATTGAATTTATGAGTCTGCAGTTGGAGTTCTCAGCAAAGAGATATTTATGTACGCCATCTTTCTTTTGCTTGTTTGGCCTTTCCTTTGGTAAAGTACTGAGGATCGAAATTGGGGTATGAGTATTAGCTCAGGTGTAGCATGATGCAAACTTGGACATAAAAGTTAAGCCTAATTTAATCTAAAGTCATTGATTACTTGTAGAACCTCAGCTAGTTTTTAAAAATTTGCTTTTAGTATCTATTTTGATGAAAGTTTTCAATATTGACACTTGTAAAATAAATATAACAACAGTTATATATCTTTCTGACATTTCTTCTATAGCTTTAATAGTTAGCCCTTAGGGGTATGGGGCTTGGGGGAAATGATGACCAAATAACCTATTTGATTTTAAATTTAGTTCAGATCTTTGGCCAGAAATGCAACAGTACACATTCAGTCTTAGTAAATTCATCAAAAAATTATCCTGGAATTTGAATGAAAACCTGCTTAGTGGTGTTTTCCTCCACACGTATATCTCTCTCAGGGCAGCTATGGCAAGAACAGGATTTAGACTTTCTAATCTTGTCCACACTCTGACGCCATTAAATGGGGGCATTGTGGTCAGGAGGATAACTCTCAGCAGACCTCTCTTTTCCTCTTCTTCTACCACAATATCTGCTCCATAAAGTAGCTCAATCTATGAGAATCACAAAGAAAGATGCATGAGGCAATTATCCAGATTCTTCATACCCTAGGGATGGTTCCTGCCTACACTTGGCCTACATTTGGCATTGGACACATCATCACTTTCTCCTATGATGGAATTTTCTTATTAATTGGCACAAGTGCTCTCTATGGGGATAGGAAATTGTTGGGTTAGCACTATTTGGAATAATTATTTCACTCCAATCTACTAGCTGTCAGTTCTGTGAAAATTAAAAGATATATAAATATTATGCAAATAAATACTCTGGGGGGATATTTAGATGCCACACACCTTATTTCCTAATTGAAAGGATTGGAAAATGGGCAAGGTATGACCTACAGTAGCAAGTGAGAAAGTATTAAAAAAAAATACATTTTTTTCTACCCTGGGTTATGTGACAAGCTTTGCAATCAGAATCTGTCATTTCTTATGGCCAGGTTTCAAAGATTTAATATCAGTAGCTCCAAACTTGGTGAGAAATGCTGCAGGAATGACCTTTTCAAGGTGATAGTTTGTTAATTGAGAATACTGGCAGTTTTGAATTCTTCAGTTCTGTATAGATATTTGTTGTTTCTGTGCAGAGATGGTTCTGTTGACTATATTCCTATTTGTGGGTACAAGGACAATAGACCCTTGACATCGAGGAGAGAGTCTGAGCAGCTCTTATGGAAATGCAAATAGTGGGTATTCCCCTGACTCACTGCCTAGCTACTTGATACTGCCTGCGTAGGGGGCACCAGAAGATCATATGCATTTAAAAATCATGCTTGGCATGTATTGGTTTATTTAATCTTAACTGCTCTGAGATATAGAATGTATATTTTCATTACAAATAACTGCATGTCGTGGGTGTTGATGTCCCTTGTAAAATAAAAAAATGCCAGCCCTCAATTGTTAAGCATAGAAACAGAAGTTGTTTACACTGTGTGCATGTGTGTGTGTGTTTGTGTGTGTGTGTTTGTGTGTGTGTGTGTGTGTGCATACATATATAAATGGCAAGGGCACAGGAATTATGGTGTTTCACTTCATTGCATATTTTTCATAAGTTTTTTTTTTGAGGTATCCTCTCTCTACCCTCTTTTTTTGGAAGACCTAATGATACTTTGGAATCCTATTCCTTATGGTTGCTGATCCATTTGTTCAAAATGATACATATTGTCAACAATATCTCTTGGGAGCTTTGAGGGGTAGAACCTTCCTTGTTTTCATTGAATTTTCCACCAAGTCCTGCTTTAACATAAAGCAGAATAAAGTAAGTAAGTCTTTTTCTTGGCATTGTTAAACTGCAAATTTATTCTTCAGCCATCCAGGAATTGAGAGTGGATCTTTGCCTGCTTGCTCAAGCAGTTATACTTAGTTGCCTTAGATATTTCCAACCTAGCTTTGAATTCTGTAACTTAAAATTCCTAAATTTTTTTTTCAAAGTTACTCTTTACATCAATATGTAATCAACTACCTACTTGACATGTTCCCTTGGGTGTCTAACAGACATCTCAAATATGGTATCTCCAAAACCAAGCTCTCAATTTCCCCCATCTCATGGCCCTAGATCTGAACTATTTCCCAGCAAATGGTAAGTCTATCTCTCTAATTCTTCAGAATAAAAACTTTTGTGTTATCCTTGACTTACTGATTTCTCTTAACTTAAAAATAATTCCAATTTTCCACAAATCCTCTTGGTTCACTTTCAAATTATATTCAGAATCCAAACACCTGTGCCATGTATGCTGCTATTACTTTGTCCAAGACATAATCACTCTCTGGCTGGATTATTGCCGTAGCCTCCTAAGTGGTCGACCTGCTCTCACTACTGTCCCCCTTTTAGTTTATCCTTATCCAAATAATCAGAGTAATCCCATTAAAATAGAAATCCGGTCATATGACCTCTGAGCTCAACATCTACCACTGTTTTCTTTTATTTCAGAGCAGAAGCAGAAGAAGTCCTTACTGCTACCTATGACCCCATGCCTGATCCGGCCTGCCAATCACTGCACTAATGTCAATTCTCATTTCCTCCACTTCTGCTACACTCACTTCCTTGCTGCTCCTGCACCACATCAACATCC
>NW_007731316.1:16195-18707 GCF_000696425.1 Galeopterus variegatus | reverse complement strand
ATAGTTGAATTTAACCTTATATTTGAATTTTCTTAAAATAAGAGCAAACAGATGAACAAAGGATAACAAATCAGATGAGTGAGAATCCATATGTTCTTATTTTTAAATAGTGGCTCTCTTAGGCTGGGTTGCCCAATAATGGAGTATAAAACAAAGATTTATGTGCAACTAGTTTACCTGGAGACATAATTCTGGAGAGTCAGAAATGAGAAACTGAGTGAAATAGAAAGGAAGAAATGGGAAGGAAGGAGAGCCAGTATGAGTGGGTGCTATTGATGTAGCTAACTTTCCCCAAAACTGGTTGCTCTAACCCATAGGACCTTTAGAAAAGTCTTATAAAAGACTGCTATGGTTTGAATATGTCCTCTCCAAAATTCAGGTGTTATCAATATGATAGTATTAAGAAATGGGGCCTTTAAGAGATGATAAGGCCATGAGGATTTCTTCCTCATGTATGGGATTAAGGCCCTTATAAAAGAGGCCTTATACAGTATTTGTTTGTCTCTAACTTACCCTTTTGCCTTCTGTCATGTGAGAACACAGCATCATTCCCCTCTGGAAGATGCAGCATGAAAGCACCATCTTGGAAGCAGAGAGCAGCCCTCATCAGACAACAGAATCTGTCTGTACCTTGATCTTGGACTTCCCACCCTCCAGAACTGTAAGGAAATACATTTCTACTCTTTATAAATTACCCAGTCTCTGGTATTCTGTTATAGCAGCACATGCAGACTAATACAGGACCACCTACCCTGGTAGAAAAGGGGGACACATTTATATCTAATTTCCCAACATCTTTTGGCTAAGGGTTGCCGCACAGGGTGATAACACACCTGTACTTCCAGGTTGCCTGTGGTTGAGTGGGAAATGAGAGGTGTACTGTACCTTGAGACAAGACAGTGCCAGGAAGCAGCTGTGTGATGCTGGTCCAAGCCTGAGTGGAACTGGATACTGCAGCAGAGAGAACAAGAGGTGAAGCTAACAGGAGTAGAAGTGGCACATAAAAATCTAGTGGCCTTGAAATATAGGCTTATTCATTTCCACATTGGATAGAATTGTTTCCTTTTATTCTGGGCCATTTTACAAAAAACTTTCCTAAAGGGACAGTCTGATTTCTTGTTTATAAAAGAATTGCTTTACTTTTATTTCTAAGCTACCAATGACAAAACTAATTTTACTGAAATTTTTGCTAAGGAAAACAAGTTTGTTTTTTTTTTTCAGAAAAAGACAGTAGTAACAAAACAAATGATGATGATGATGGATGTCACTCCACATAACGACCTCAAGAGCCTTTGCTAGTTTCATTAATACATTGCGTATGATTGTATAATCATATTTAATTGTTAAATACTAAAACCACCATATTTTATTTAAAGACATATACCTACTAATAAAGAAATAAAAACTCAAGTCAAGTGGCACTTACAAAACATAAAGATATCATTTAAAACCTAAAGAATTGTTTGAAAGAAGACAAATTGAACTGAAAAGTAAATAGAAGCAAATATTTCACATTGCGGTTCTGCTGACATTTTTGAAAGTAGAACTTTAGTATTCTAGAATTTTATATATATGTATGTATATGTGTATGTATATATATATACTGTCACACATATAGATGGCATTACTAAAAGTCTGCATCAACAATATTTTCNCATATACCTACTAATAAAGAAATAAAAACTCAAGTCAAGTGGCACTTACAAAACATAAAGACATCATTTAAAACCTAAAGAATTGTTTGAAAGAAGACAAATTGAACTGAAAAGTAAATAGAAGCAAATATTTCACATTGCGGTTCTGCTGACTTTTTTGAAAGTAGAACTTTAGTATTCTAGAATTTTATATATATGTATGTATATGTGTATGTATATATATACTGTCACACATATAGATGGCATTACTAAAAGTCTGCATCAACAATATTTTCTTAGAAATGTTGAATGATCTGGGACAAAGAAGGACCATGTTTCAGTGCCACCATAACTCAACATATTAGAAATTACCTAATGATATAAAAAACATGTCACAGAACACATAAAGCTTGCAAAATGCTTTTCATTACGACTGCTATTGCTAGATATTGCTAGTATGACGCATTATGTGTGCACTTTGAATATAATAGTGATATGAAGGAAGGAAGCATATTTTATCTCCAGTTTTATTGCCTAGATACACAAATAATTTTGAACTGTATAAAACTACTAAGAATTATGTTGTCAACAAATAAGTTTTGTATAGAAGTATGTTATGATGGCACAGCTGCAATGACATGATATTTTGAGTAATTACTTAGATTAAGGATTTTCCTTCAGAATGCAAATCAATTCACTGCTTTTTTATGGAGAGAACTTTGCAGTAAAAAAATGTTAGCTGATCTAACCACTGTGCTTAGTGATGTAGTAAAATTCTCTTTAGTACATGATGATATGAATGCTGATTATTAATGATTACACTTAAGTATCAGGTTTTTTGAGAAGAAATTTTCTTCAAATAATGTTTAAACTATTTT
>NW_007731316.1:13509-15440 GCF_000696425.1 Galeopterus variegatus | reverse complement strand
TACACTTAAGTATCAGGTTTTTTGAGAAGAAATTTTCTTCAAATAATGTTTAAACTATTTTAAAAAACTCTTAGTATTTCTACAAGACAATAAACAGTTTAGTCTCAACTTTCAATGTAAATCTACATCAGACATGCTTATTTTTTCAGATATTTTTTGGTTTGTTTTTAATGACCTTAAAACCTTCATATAGAGAAACTGGGTAATATTCCCCCCCCCAATGGCAGATGACATCAAAGAGAAAAACAAAATTAAAGTTTGGATTCTAAAAATTATTATGACACACCCCATAATTTGAGAACAATCATCAGTGAAGGGATGGTATTTGTATCACATATCTGGAAAAGTAATCACTGAGCACTTTTTTATTTTTCAGCAAAAGAATATTCAAATATAGAAAACTCAAGGATTAGATACTCATTTCTTTCCTGAAAATTTAATTTATATTTAACTATATCTGTATAGAATAAATTATTGAAATTGTCAACTTATGAGTGACTAAAGCTAAATTTTTGAATATATAGCATCACACTTCATCTTGAATGAAATAAAATGAATGACTTGAGACTGATGAAACTTTAAAAATTATTTTCTTTCATTTCTATTAATATACCTCTTTTAGTCTGATTTTTCTTCTATGTTATAAAAATAGGACATAAAAAAAGATATACATTATTGCCTGTGAGTAGTGTTATAAGGATATGTGGTCTGCCTTAGAGGAGAGTGGGCAGATTTCCATCAATTTCTTTCCTACCTGCCAGATGCAATTTTGGCTACTTTTTGAATTTTATCTACATTTGGCCTTCCTGTGCCTTCTTGTGACTTTCTACACAATATTACCATATCACATAATGTATACAAGAGTAAAACCTTAATGTAGAAACTTTCTACATAATATTGACATAAATTGCACAAAATTGGAGGGGACAATGTGAAATTCTGCCATAGGGTTTTTGCTTTACCTGAAAACTACTGTACTTTTGCAGTAATTTGAACATGATTAAACAGCACTGTGTGTCAGTTCTTACAGACAGTTCTTACGTTTTCCAACACATTTAGGTTTAGTAATATTGGATAATTGTCTGCCATTTTTCACTCACTCCCTCTATCCACTTTCTTTTTTTGTGACTTCATAGTACCTCCCTCTGGAGTGAATGGAACATACTTCACTATCACATTGACGTTAGCTTGTTCCCATAATATGCTTTGACTGATGGATGGATGTCAGTGGATATGATGTGAATAGAAGCTTGAAAGGTGCTCATGTGCTTTGACTAGCTCACATTTGCTCCTGTGATCTGCCACAAGCAGAATGTGCCCCCATAGGTGCTGGTCCAAGGGAGAATGTGGAGAAATTTGGAGTGTACATGAACACAACCCAGGGACTGGAGCCAAGTTTAGCTGAATCCAGGAGAGCTACAGCTAACTCTGGCGAGTGTGTGGAAAGACACCAATATTTGGGGGTGACCACATGCAGCATTATTGCAGCAATAGATAACTAATACCGTAAGTTTCTAAAATGAAAAATCTTTAATTTCTGGCATTTCTTGTTTTCCTATGACTATCGTTTTAGGTAGTTTTTTTCTAAAAGTCTTCTCTTCCAACAGGGTAAAATGAAGGTATCATTGCAGCTCTTCCACATGAGTTTACATATCATCGTAATCTGGTGCATTTACTTCTTCAAGGATAGCAGTGACTGTCATTCATTCCCTAGCATCACAGATGAACAGCAAAAGCAGCAACGATGACTTTCTAGCAAGGTGTGTGTCAACACTTTAATAGTAGTCACCAAAGTGTCTTATTGGACCTCACAGGCATTGTGTGAACTCTACTATCCCTTGCAAATGTTTTTGCTGCTTAAAGTAGCTATAGTAAATTCTATTAGTTAAGCCTGACAACCCTGACTGATACATTAGCAACTAGGAAGCAAT
>NW_007731316.1:9390-12235 GCF_000696425.1 Galeopterus variegatus | reverse complement strand
GCAAGTGAGGCACAATTAAAGCCTCTCCTCAAATCAGAACCACTGATATACATTGTTCAAAGCAAGGTTGGGCAAACTCAACATCAATAAAGCATGGAAATACATTCCACTTACCTGTAGAAAGAATTGCAAAGTCGTACTTAAAGAGTGCTCATACCAGAAGTCACTGAAAATAATTATCCTAACTACCACATCTACTTTTATCAGTATACTTTTTCTTCCATGTTAGTGCTGAGATGTGTTTACTGCTTAAACTAGTGCAAATTGGAGCAAAAACACAATGATTCTTGGCCATTTTCATAGTCATAGTGGCAGAACTTCACACCACAATGTCCCTTCCTCTGATATTCACGGTGATATTAAATGGAATGTTTCCACATTATTATTCTTATACATTCTACATGATGTGAGGATAATATACACAAAGCCACTAGAAGGAACATGAACAGAATGTAGATTGAATTAAGGTGAAGTCAAAGCAGCAGGTGGGAAACAACCTTGAAGAAATGTGATCACTCTCCTCTAAGGCTATTGAGCCATCAGGGGCTTCAGAAAAAATTATTCTGGCACTCTTTATAAATATCACAGATATAGGGAACATGTAACAGCACATTATTCTTAAAAGACCACAATGTTTTAGTTCATTTAGAAAAATGCATAACCACTTCATGCCACTATTATCATGAGCTACAAAAGAACTATTAGATTTTTACCTATAGTTCTTAAACTTTTTGTGGTAATGTATTAAGGTTAATTTCTGAGTTTAATGGTTGTATAGGAGAATGTACTTTTTTGTGGAAAATACACAATAATGAATTTGGGGATATGGTACATCATCTGGGCCAACTACTATCACTAGTTTCAGGAAAAAAAAATTCCTTGAACAATTGCAATCTTTCCATAATTTTGAGAATTGTGTCACCAAAAAAAAAAAAAAAATGCTTTAAAAAAGTTACACCAGTTAAAAAATGTGATGTATGATGTACTTAGGAATAAAGGTAATTAAAGGAATTAATTAATTAATTAATTAATTAATTAATCTCTGATCTTCTACACCAGTTAAAAAATGTGATGTATGATGTACTTAGGAATAAAGGTAATTAAAGGAATTAAGACTTTTATGTAGAAATGATAAAACTTTATTAAAATACTTTTTAAAAACTAATTAAATAGATATACCATGTTCATGGATAGGAATTTGTAATATTTAAAGATGTTAATTATCCTAAAATTATTCTGTTTACTAAATATATTCCAGTATAAATAGGAACAGTTTTTCATGGAACTTGACAAGTTGATTCAAAATTTCACATGGAAGAGCGGAGGGCTGGAAATAGCAAAATTCTTTATTAAAAAAATAAAATCAGAGGGCTTTTTACATAGCAAGACATATTACAGTGCTCTAATAATTATCCCAGTATTTTTTATTCTTTTTGTGTGTGGGGGGGTATTTTTGTTTTGCAGTGATGAAATAGATAAGTTGGTCAATGGAGCAGAATATAATGTTTAGAAATAGACTAATACACGTGTAGAAACATAAATTAAAAATGATTTGGCACTCAGTTCAATGGGGAAAGGACACATTTTTTAAAATAGTATTATGATAACTGGTTATACAATTGGCTTAATTTATCTCACTGGAAATTTCAGTGTCTGTTAAAATCCCTCACTGCTCTGAAAATCATGGCAATGTCCCTTAATGTAAATTAATTTTTATTCGTTGTGCAGGAACCATGGTAAACATTTCATGGATAAAACCAGTGCAATTCATTGTCTAGACAATTTTCTTGAATTAATCCTTTGGCAATTTCTTATACTTTTTTTCCTCCTCATTTTCTTTCAGGCCCTCCTGTTATTCAGATATTGGTCCTTTTGAAGCAATCCTCTAATTTTCTCTTATCTCTCTACTTCCAATCTGTTTTTCTGTTATATATGCTGGGACATTTCCACAGTGTAATTTTGCCGCTCTTGTATTGAGTTTTAATTTCTTCTACTATATTTTTAAATTTGTAAGGGCTCATTTTGTTCTCTAAATATTACTTTTTATAGCACGCTATTCTTTCACATTTGCAATGCATTCTTTCTTTTTTCTGAAGAAATTAATTATAGCTCTTTTCTGCACTCTTAGTCTCCTTACATTGCTTCCACATTTCAAAATCCTTTTAGAAATTTGTTTTTAAAAATATGTCCTGATAGAAAATTTTTTCAAATAACTATTAATTTTTGGCTGTTGATATAGTTAAAATGAAAAGAAGCTGAATGGAAGCTTTGTGAGTTGGTGAGATTAGATCCCAGGTGGGTTTCACTCCAGATTGATCTGGTTGGGGACTTCATTCAGGAACCCGAACTGTCAGGAACTATATGTGTATGTGTATTAATATAGATATTTATGTGTGTATAGAGACATACATTTTTTTTCCCATCTGAGAAGAATCTTTCATCTTTTGGCTATAGATTATAAGCTTCTCTGTCATTTGTTTGGGACCCATGTAGGTAGATAGTAATAATAGTTAACACATATATAGCGCTTATTGTTTGCTGAGCACTGGAATATATGTTTTACATATATAAACCCATATAATCATTAAATCTTTACATCAGTTCAATAATTATAACTATAACCATTTTTCAGATGAGGAAATTGAGACACAAAGATGAAAACTAACATACCTTAGAGGTTGTTCGATGCAAAGCTGAGATCTCAACTTGAGATGATGCTCCTAAATGTGATACACCTGGTTTCTTACCCAGGCATGAGTTTAATCTCCCAAACCTGATTTTTTTTTTTTTTTGATGGAATTGCCCTCATCTGTGTCTGGCATTCTACCAGTTCAAAGTGCATATT
>NW_007731316.1:6873-9053 GCF_000696425.1 Galeopterus variegatus | reverse complement strand
GTTCGATGCAAAGCTGAGATCTCAACTTGAGATGATGCTCCTAAATGTGATACACCTGGTTGCTTACCCAGGCATGAGTTTAATCTCCCAAACCTGATTTTATTTTTTTTTGATGGAATTGCCCTCATCTGTGTCTGGCATTCTACCAGTTCAAAGTGCATATTGTTGACTTTTTCTAGGTGATATATCTTCAGTCTTTTTCCAGTACAGGAAAAGGGCAATTAACAGTCTGAAGTCAGGTGGGTGAAAATCAAGGTATCCAACAACTTATTAAACAGATTTTAAAATAATTCTCCCATTTTTAGATTCCTCTATGCCTATTTACAGAGGTCTGTGGTTTAGCAAATTCTCACACATTTCTAGGACAATCCAATGCAAAGCAGGTGGTTCTTTGTCTTTCTCTCTGGCTGTCTTAAGTTTCAACATTCTCTGATCTTCTAAATTTGTTACCACTGTCCATCTGTTTTACATTTCCTTTTTTCCTTGCCATTTTATCTGTCTTTATATAACATTTTTTAAAAATTCACTTTACTCTCATTTCTGTGACAATTTGGAAGGAAACTGGAGTGGACATCTGTGTTTATTCTCTGATCTTTAACAACCCACCTTTATTTTTCTTCATACAAATTATTTGTGACATATCTCATATTTATAGGTGGATTCTAGCTGAGAATCATGTACTGGGTAAGGAAAGATCCCTTTTTTTAAACCTAAAATTTTCTGATTTCAGTTTGTTGAGGAGCATAGCAAATCAGAGGACCAATTCTAGAGATTGGCTGGAAACAATAAACCTGCCACATCAGTCAGGGGCTTTTTATTGGGTGCAATATGCAAGTCCTGAGTCTAAGCTGAAAATACAGGAAGGAAGGATAACTCCTCTAGGCTATGTGCAAAAGACCAGGATCTAGAAGCTTTAGAAAGATGAGCACTGATTCAGTGTCTTTGCCTATGTAAAGTTCCTTTATCTATAAGATCCTACAGCCAGCTGCAAGGCTACACATACCAAGTCTGTCTGAAAAACCAAACAAAATACCTATAACAAAGAAATTATCAAGAAATGTAACTGTGTAGTGCAGTGGTTCTTAGCATCTACTGCACATGAAAATAGCCTGGGGAACTTTTAAAAGTCCCAATTCAAAGGCTTCCCACAAGAACAATTAAATCTGAATCCCTAGTGGTGGGACCCAAGTAACAGTATTTTTTTTAAGCTCTTTAAGTAATTTCAATATGCAGTCGAGTGTACTGGTTTTGTGCATTGTTTATGCTGGTTTTGTACATTGTTTGCACATTCCTAAATCTAATAGTGAATGTGTCACAGAGACCTAGTTGTCAGGTTCCTCTGGGTAGCCCCGGATCTTTTGATATGAGACTAATTCAATTATAGAAAAAAACAACACAATTGATACATGATTAGTTTTTGGCACTTTCCTCTTGATATTCTTTTCAGAGCTCTCTCACTTCAGGCATTCCTTCTTTTCTGAAGTTATTTTTCCAAGACCTCTCAAACTCCTGCTATAGGCTTGCTTTTTAAAAAAAAAAAATACATAAATGATTTTTTTTTTTTTTTTCCTTCTTTTCTGAAGTTATTTTTCCAAGACCTCTCAAACTCCTGCTATAGGCTTGCTTTTTTTAAAAAAAAATACATAAATGATTTTTTTGTTTAAAAAAATACATATGTAATTTTTTTTTCTAGCAAACATTTTAGCAATTGGAGATGACTTTTATAGCAGGGTGACTTGGAATTCTGAATATAAGTAACTAGATCCTGAGCTGAACATTAATTGGTAGAGATGGCAAGTGGGAAAATGAATCTCAGTCGTGGTAGGTTTCGTTATCATATAACCTCTCCCCGACAGCCTTCTTAATTTAATTACCACATTCTCCATTACTGGCTGAAGTTGTGACAATGGCAGCTTTATGTGTCTCTCTTAATAGGAACTGAGCAGAGCTCCACTTGAAGCATCAGGGTCAGAGCAGCAGTGGTTGAAGTGCCTCAGTGCATTACTTGAGTGGAAGAGCTTTCCAGTTAATATACTTAGGGGAAGTGTGAATTGTTCCACTCCTGCCCCTCTACCCTTTTTGAAGCAGCATCCTGCTGGCTCATAACTGTGTTGGGAAATACAAAAGCTCATTTAAGGAAACAGTTGATAGGACGTATAAGAAAAGAAGAAGGGCAGGGA
>NW_007731316.1:0-6117 GCF_000696425.1 Galeopterus variegatus | reverse complement strand
TACAAAAGCTCATTTAAGGAAACAGTTGATAGGACGTATAAGAAAAGAAGAAGGGCAGGGAGTTTTGAAGATTTTGAAGAGGAGAACAAATGTTAAGCTCCTTGTGATTCTCGAGGCATCCATTCAATCAAAAATAGGAAATAGTCATTATGGGAATAAGCACAACAGAAAGAGGATAATGCCTCCTCTGAAATAAACGGAAACACCTTAGTGCAAGCACATGCCTATACCTTTTTTTTTTTTTTTACATCTAGGGAAGTGGCCTAAGAAATACGAATGCCAAGACTTCTATATTTTTATTCTTTGTCATTACCACAGATTTATGTGATGTTTATCTGCAGTCAGTGTAGGATTTAAAAGCAGTTTCAAAAGAGCAGATTTCACAGGCAAAATATTCCTCAGACCACATGGAATTGGAACTGTTTTTCATGTCAAGCCCACCTTGTTCCCCTAAAATTTTTCATAAGATAGCTAGAAAAAAATCAAAATGATTTTGTGGCACTTGTTTTTTCATAAAAATGAGGACTCTTTCATTTTAGCTTGAAATACAACTCCTGACATTATCTGACAATAACTAGGAACAGAACTACAGACCCCTAACAGCTTCCCATTGACCAGCCAACTATAAGAAGTGGTGCGAGCAGGAGAGGGCTTGAATGGTGAACAGAGACTAAGGTGCAGAAAACAAAACACGGGGATGATATACTTATTCTTGCAAAAGATTTGTCAACCACATTCCCAAACCATTTAATGGAATAGCTGATGTCATTATGAAATAATGTACATATGACAGTAAAAAAAGAATAATAGACAAAAGCCTATTAAGATATATATCTAACTGTACAATATTACAGTTTGTTTTATATTGGAATAGTGGATGATCTCATTTTTCAAATCTAAATATGAGTAACCTTGGAAACTAATATGTAAAAAGGGATGCAAGAAAATTAGCATGATATCTGCCATATAGTAGTTACTTTTAAAGGTCAGAATTTGGCTGCAATTGACAATAATCTTAGAAAGACTTAAAAAATGTATTGCTTCATATAATTAGAAATTTCATTGTGGATTCATAAGCAAAATGGAATTAAACACTTTGGCCAGGGAAAAGCAATATGTTAATTGGAGAGATACATTCAAGCTCCCAATACTGGAGCAAGGAGGTGGGGTCTAGGCCTTCTGATTCACCATTGTGAAAGTAAATGGAGGAGTTACTGTCACAAAAGTAAGCAGGGTTAGATAACAGGCAAATAATATAAATAATATGAATTCTAATATAAATAAATAAGAGAAAATAGCTGTTGTTACCATTGGCAATCAGGTGATGCTAATTGCATGAATGGCCTTGTTATGAATGGGGTAAGAAAAGAATGGTGAGATGAAGTACGTGGGCAATTCTAAAGGACTGTGGTGAAATTAACACTTTGTGGTACATCAGAAGGATACTGCAGTGTCACCTTTGTTTTTATTTTTAGGGTTAGAGATATTTTCTTTTTCCCTCTAGATACATACAATTCTTCACTAGAGATAGCAATGCGTAATAATTTACTACGTCTTTATATATAAGGATCTCCTGTTCTTTATGAACCATTACTGCGTAGGTCTGGGGCTCTTNAACAAGTTAAAATAAAATAATACCAAAAGGCACAGAGAAAATAAAATCCTCTAGAAAAGAAAGTACTTTTATGTATGAGCAATGAGTCTAAATGCTAGAAAACTATGGTTTTCTTAAAACTTGAGATTTAAAGTAATTTAAATATTTTAAATAAAGACAACATGAAATTACCTAGAAAAATATGGAGGCTTTAAAAATGTGGGTATTTGAATTTCTTGCAGTACTGACAAGAGAATTCAATTAGAGAGTCAGGAGAAAATTCTCAAGGAACAGTATAGTAAAAGCTAGGACTTTAGCAAATTGTTTTATTTATGTACTTATTATATGTATACACACTGCTGGATTTTAAGCTCCTTATGTGCAGAGATCTTGCCTGTGTCTTGTTCATTTTTGTCTTCTTAGCATCTGAGATGCTGCCAGGAGTATAACCAGCATGCCAAATAAGTTCTTTGAAATCAATAAACAAATACTTGGGTAAAGATTTTTGAAAGGGTTTGGAAATCAAGTAAGTTGGAGTATAACAAAGAATGGTTGTAAAAAAGTGATATTTGTATTTATCATTTAACCAATTGAATATATCAGAAAAGACTATAAAGATGAATTTAAAGCAGAAAGCAGAGATTATATGCACATTCAAGAGTCCAATCTGAACTATTTAATTGGATGAATAGCTTATATTTGGAATGTAAGTAAATTTCATTCCAAATTGGGTTCTCTACTCTTCAACATTAAGGGTAGGATGGAAGAAATTGGCATGATTTTTGTTGGAGAAATTTATCTTTGTTATCTACATACTCTATTATACTCGTTCACAAATCAAAAAATACCAACCATAATCAGCTGTTTTGGGGTGGTATGTTAACCCTTAGGCTAAAAATTCCGTATACCCTTTAGCAGACTGAGCTTTCTTGGGATATGAACAATGATTTCAATTCATTTCCACCCTTAGGGTGAGATTTAGCTTTCATACACAGTACATTCAAATCCATGCATACAAACATACATATTTAGATACATAAACACACATCTTTGTCCTTCATCAGGTGCAGGAATGAGATTTTGGAGTTCTATGATTTCTAGACTCTCTCTTAATTGGTAGAAAAAAGACAGGGCTCCATTAGGAAAATACGAGAATTTTATTAAATCCTCATTGAAATCTTTGCCAGCAGTAAAATACCATACATATTTATGGCAGAGAGTAATGTTATAAAATATTCCAATCCTCTTGCAGTTGGTGAAGTCATATGCCTGTTTCTCATCTTTCTTTTCTCTGACAATGCAACTAAAGAAAGAGACTAAACATCCATGGTACAGCATCATGCTTGAGATTCCATTTCCCTGAATCCCAGAATTTCTACGTGAGCACTGCTGGATGTTCAATGTAAGTGGGCAGTAAACTTTATTGTGTTAATCCACTGAGATTTTATGGTTGATTTTACTATTGCAATAGAGATTAATCTATTCTATCCTTGCAAATATAGCATGGAAAGTAATAGGATTGAGTATAATGACTATGGATGTGCCAAGCACATCTTAGATTGATTTCTTGCTTGGTTAAGTGATCTCAGACTAAAACTTAGCCTAACTCAATGTTCTAATTTTTCTAATAACTATCTCCTAGTACAGTTATGAAGTAATTAGCGTTTTGCCTGGTGCCTAGTGGTTGGCTAAACAAAGACAGGCTCTCTGCTCTTTTAGATCACTTAAGCTATTAGTCAATCTTAGATTTATATAACATTATCAAATAGATCATATTCTGGTAAATGGATAATTTGTAATAGGAAATACAAAATGATGAGGTAAATAATATTTTTTATTTAATTTTTTTGAGAAAATGTACAATTCAGCTTAATTTGCTCTTAATTATAAACACTTTATTATTTATTTGTTTGAACTAAAAACATATATTCAACTGAAAATTACCAATTTTTCAAACAGCAACATTTTCCCTAGAACCTGATTCAAAAAGGACTAATTTCTTCATACTACTGGATCTAGAAAGTGAGCTAGACATTTAATAAGGCATGATCTAAACTTCACTCTGACAAAGCTCAGGTTTATTTCGCAACACAAGCATTTGCACACTTGGGAGAAAATGTTAATTTTAAGACAACAACGCAAGGAACAAAAGCATAGAGTATTTCAATGATTCCAGTGTTCTGCAAGTAAAACAAAACAATTACAGAAAAAATAACAACATCACATGTTGCTTTGTGTTGCTTCGCCCCCCACAGATTTGTCACCCTTCTTCTCCTGGGTGACAGAGACGCAAAGGATTACTCAACGCCCATCTCTCCCGAGCAGTGAGAGACCCCAAAGTGGTTAATTTCCTACTGGAACCCTCAAGCGAGAGGCATTGCTTCCTTGAGAAATTAACCCCAAATCGGGGTTCTCTTCCTGCAATTATTTTCCAGACCAGTAAGTTACAGGACATAGGTGGGGTTATAGTTTAACAATATAGACTAGTAACTTTCAGTGAAACAAGTCACATGACATTCCATTAGACAATTAAGTGACCCATTAACAAAAGCTTGATCTTTGCAAACATTCCTTCTTACAGCAATTTCTCAGTATCTTTATATAGCAATCAGTAACTAGTCTGTCCTTGAGCCAGCAACCTTGCTGTGCCACAAATCTTTATCTTACACCAGAGACTTTACAGCCTGAGGAAAATTTCCAGTCCTCCACAAGGCCAATATTTGAAACTGCAGGGCTTTGGAAAACCAGGCCCTCTGAAGTACATTTGCTTTAAGAATATTCTACAATCACAGATTTAAAATTACACTTTTTTATTCTGCCAATTACTGTGACAGTGTCAAAAGTCATTGCTGATTAATGACTTTGTCACCTTTCTGTTAAAATTCATTTAGTGATGTGCATCCTAGCTTCGATCTGTGTCATGGCTACTACTTTTTGAGGCTTTTTTGTAAGTCATATGGGGGTGTGTGGATGTATATTGCTACATACATTTTTGTCTGTATTTTTATGTTGTGAGAGTGACCATATTTTATGCTTATTTGTTGTTACTTTATCTCAAGAATATTTGCTCCTTTTTGTTTTATTATTTATTATAATTTTCTGAACACTGAATAATTTTAGATTTTATGTGATAGTTTTAACTTTGGTTTTTTTTGTCCTTTATGAGACCGGCCGCACCACGCTCACTGCTGTGAGCGCACTGGTCATCCCTATATAGGATCTGAACCCGCGGCGGGAGCGCTGCTGCGCTTCCAGCGCTGCACTCTCCCGAGTGCGCCACGGGCTCGGCCTGATAATTTTTACTTTGGATACAGCTTTACCTATTATAGTTTAAAAAGTAATCTTTGTTCATTAAACACAACTAAATTTAGTGCAAAAGTTGGTATTAACAATGCAAAATATTTTTGGTGAAAACTAAAAAAAAATCTGCAATGGCCATTTGCTTGTCTGAGAAAACACAATTCTGATGCATGAGGATNTTTACTTTGGATACAGCTTTACCTATTATAGTTTAAAAAGTAATCTTTGTTCATTAAACACAACTAAATTTAGTGCAAAAGTTGGTATTAACAATGCAAAATATTTTTGGTGAAAACTAAAAAAAAATCTGCAATGGCCATTTGCTTGTCTGAGAAAACACAATTCTGATGCATGAGGATATACTTTCTCGTAACCAGCATTTAAGATCCAACTACAAAACAGCATTTGCTGTAAATGAAAAATAGCCGCTACCCTATGATTCGCTCACACTTTGCCCTTCTAATCAGAACCATCAGAAAAGATGCTAACTCATGTCAACATATGACACTTCTCAGATATGTCAAGTTCTTCTTAGCTCTTTGGATAAATGGGCTTTGTGGCTACAGTCAATNAGTGTCACCTTTGTTTTTATTTTTAGGGTTAGAGATATTTTCTTTTTCCCTCTAGATACATACAATTCTTCACTAGAGATAGCAATGCGTAATAATTTACTACGTCTTTATATATAAGGATCTCCTGTTCTTTATGAACCATTACTGCGTAGGTCTGGGGCTCTTAAAATCGAATAGTTTCTCAACCAAACCAGGACCTTGTTGTCTGTAAGTTGCTTGTTTGTGTGCTTTTTGTTTTACTCTTTTTTGATTCATATAGCAGGGTCTCTGCATCCATAATAATAAATTTTTGTGGAGTAGGACTTACTTACAAAGGTATAGGAAAAGATTTAGGTGAACAGCAAATCATCCAAACCAAACTACTGTATAACCTGGGACTGTCATTCTTTACTAGACTTCAGGATTCCCAGTAGGGAGCAGTCATGCGGAATTTCAGTGACAGCTCTATTCCCATTGTTTCCTAGGGGCACATTTTAAAAATTGTACTTATTGTGAATGGATCTTGCTAAACATAAGAAAAGAAAACAAGTTAAAATAAAATAATACCAAAAGGCACAGAGAAAATAAAATCCTCTAGAAAAGAAAATACTTTTATGTATGAGCAATGAGTCTAAATGCTAGAAAACTATGGTTTTCTTAAAACTTGAGATT
>NW_007731315.1:162907-163176 GCF_000696425.1 Galeopterus variegatus | reverse complement strand
TCAGTGAGGAGCCACGCCAAGCGAAGATGGCTGGTCTGCCCGATCTGAGCCGGCCGGCTCCACCCCCACCGGAGAAAATGGAGGCAGCGCTAATGCCGGCGCCTAGCCTGGTGTGGTAGGCAGGAGCCAGGCGGGCGTTTGCCCCACAAGCGGGGCTGGGCTGGGGGTCATTCACAGAGCTCCCAGAGCTGGGCCGGTCCAGCGCCTTCCTCTCCGTCTCTGCATCGCCGCTGCCGTCTTTCCTGGCCTTTGTTGCCTCGGGCTGCTCG
>NW_007731315.1:156634-161907 GCF_000696425.1 Galeopterus variegatus | reverse complement strand
AAAGCCTTGAGACTGTAGTTGCGTTTTTTCATTGTAGATTAGTTGATCAGTGATTTATTCATTTTTTGTTGCTCTTGGAAATGCAAATAGTACTTTGGCAGCACAGTGCACACTACTCAGGCTCGCTCTGTCTTCTGGCATGCCCGCTCCAGACCCGTCGCCATCTTGAAAAACCCCTTATTATCTTTATGTATGAAGCATAGATATATATACAGTACATCAACAGATGTACAGTATATCTGAGGTATTAAAATTTCGTTGGAGGTGGTATAAGGAAAAGATGTTTAAATAGACTTGGGGGAGCGATGTAAAATAAGTGGAGGAACACTGCTGTAAGACATAAAATATAAGAACAGCACCTCCTGGTGAAGGACAAGGACAAGAGGAGCAGGGCCTATAGACATCCACATGTGCGTGTTCACCAGATAGTCCTGTCTTCCTCTCCAGCTTCCTTTCTCTCAGTCACCACACCACACCCTTTGCTCTAGCCGAACTTTCTGCGTTTCTCCAAGGTGATGTTCTGTTTCTCAATGTTGAGCCTTTGCACTTGCTGGTCCTTTGACCTGAGATTCTCTTCTTCCTCTTTCTTATTTGCTAACTCATCCTTCAAAATCCAACTCAAGCATCATCTCATGCTGAAAGCTTTCTAGACATCTGTCACAATGTGCTGGACGAAGCTTAGTAACCACTGATGTGAAAACACTTTCTCAAGCCAAACATGTGGGAAGAAACCCACTTCCTCATGGGCTTGAGCAAGAGAAGCAGGATGATTTCTACGCAGATAGTCTTTCTTTCTTCAGGCAGTAACTTCAAACTGTAGACAAATCTGGTCATCCTAATGCGGATGATGCTGGAGCCACTTATGGTGCTGTTACCAAACAGTTCTAACCCCTTATGGGTTCCATTCCATACCAGAGAGGCTGTACTTTCAGGTTCCCCAGCATCAGAAAAGGACTTGGTGCACAAAGCGGAAATATATTGGCTTTCATGTGAGTTGGGAAATTCAAAGTCAGTTTCAGCTTGCATAGAAGTGTACACCACAGCTACTGCTGAAATCAGAGATAGGCCATCTTCTGCCGATCTCCTACTCAACCTTCCTCATTTACTAAAGTCTTCTATTCCTGGCAAAGAGTCTTCCTTCCATTCTACTGAATTTTCTTCCTTTATTCTTGGTGATTTCAATACCTCCAAGAAGCTTTTTTTCTTCCTCCTCCTGCTCGTTTTTGTCTCTTGCAACTTCCGGATCACCGCCCAGAAGAACCGCCCAAGTACATTTTCACGTGTTGAAAAGTTGGAAATGTTAGCCTCCATTATTACGTGCCTGTCTGTGTGGCAGCAGTTATGGGATAGCAGCAAATATGCCCAAGGGCAGGACAACCAACCACTCCTTGATGGGGTGGGTGAGTGCAGCTGTTTGAACTGTGTCGGTGAATGCTGCAGAACTGCCCGAGACTGTGAGTGAATGGCTTTAGCTATGACTTGCTTTAACAATATCATTTCCTGGCAGTGTAACAGGCTGGCAGCTGTGCACCACACCAGGGGTCAAGCAATCCAGCGTCTTGCTCTACTTGTGCATCTTTGGGCAAATAACAATCTCTCTTAAAATTTAGTTTCTCAGTTGAAAGTGGTGATAAATTCCCCTAAATATCTTAGGGGCCAAACTAATTTCCTTCATTTTGGAACTCTAATAAAACTTATTTTTTCCAACTTATTTAGGTTCCCAATGCTATGCTTTCTAGTACTACTAACTAGATTCTAAGCATCTAAAAGGCAGTGCCTGGGCCATGTTCTTCCCCAAGGATCAATAACAAAAGGCAGTCAAGGCGTCGGCTGACACACAGTGACCAGGAGAGCAGTGCCAGCCACCACGCTGCCATCTGTGAGCTCGGGCTGAGGGTATGAGCTCTACTTCATAGAGTTGCTCTAGAAGAAAAATGAGATGATACAAAAGAAACACTAAAACCTTAAATTACATGTATTTATATGGTTCTGTGATAATATTACAAAAGCTAGTAATTTTTGGATGGGCACTAGCCTGCTCTGGTTAGTTAATAAACCTTAAAAAAAGAGCTACAATTCACAGCCTTATAGCACAGGTAATAAAATCTAAAAGACCCATATGAACACGAGAGCTCCTTGCATGAACATACATCAGCCATATATTGATTTAAACGAGCACTGAAGCCACAGGGGGTGGAGGCATGGGCTCAGCAGGCGCAGGGTGCGGAACCCACGTGGTGTCAAATGCCTTGTCACACCCACTCGAAGGAACCACAGTGGACAAAGAAGAGCTGAATAGACCCCAGAGCCTCAGCTACCCTCCTCCAGCTCAGCTAGGCCTCAGGATGGCACCTTCAGAGACAGGGACATTCCTCTGAAATGGCATGCTGCACTCCAAGTCAACTCCCATTTCAAGGGTGGTGTGGACCTGTTTCTTTAACTGAGGATGTGACCAGCATGTGCTCCCGAGTGCTGCACAGGGCTCTGCACAGAGGCCTGAGTGACACCCTCACACTCCTCCCAACCCCTCTCCCCAGCAGCCCCCTGCCCTACCAGGCAGCTCGAAGGTGAAGGAATGGGCCATTGTCAAGTGCTCCTGTGCCAGGCCCTGTGCTGACTACTTAAAGGTTTTTTGTTTTTTTCCCTAAATTTTGGCAGGAATCACTAAGCCCATTTCTACAGAGGAAGACATTGAAGCTAAGCGAGATAATATTACTTAATGGCAGATGCAAGGCCAGCCAGTGACAGGCTCCAGTGGGCTCAGAGGGCCCCAAAGGCCACACTCACTTCACAACCCCTCAGTGTGGACTAAATCACGGAAAGCTAGATGTGCTTTATGCTGTGGTCCACCCCTGCCTCCCCCCACTGCACACATGTGCACACATGTACACAGACAGACATGCACACACAAGCACACACACGAGCACCCGTGTACACACCTGTGTGCATAGAAGTCACATGCACACACACACAAGCACATGTGTGCACAGGTGCACTCGCACACACAGAGTCCTGGTAAGCACAGCTGCTGAGCTCAAAACACTCAGATCCAGCAGGACGCTAGCTAAGTCCTCAACCCCTGTCTGCACACAAAACAAGTTTGCAATTTATATTTTGAACCACTTGTAAGGGTTTAGGAGCCAATAGAAACTATAGAACCAAAATTACCAGGTTCATATTGCTGGACAAACTTTAGAAAAGAATGAATAGAAAACAAATGTCAGATAAAGCAGAAGCGAATGCTAAGATGCAGTTTCACAGCTGGATGATCTCTAATTTCTTTTCACAAGTGCATGAGTCCCTTTTTCACGTCCACAAAGAGAAGGCACCAAAGAATTTAGGAGAGTCTACCTAGAGAAGACAGAATGTAAGTGGCTCGGCTGTTTGAAATACGTGACACCATCTCCAGACAGTTTAGTTGGGAGACAAAAATGAGAGCCAGGCCTCTGTAGAGAGTGCAGTGTGGGAAAAGCCAGCCAGCAGAGATGTGCTATACAGAACACAGGTCCAGGTACCAGCCAACCAGCAACCCTGGAATTATCCAACTCAAAACTAAAAGTTGAAGAGCTATTACAAAAAATGTGAGTTTGTAATAATCAAGTGTTATGGCTTTTTTCTTTGTCAAAGTCTTGCTTAAAAAGAGAGCTATAGTTCAAAGACATTTTTACGATTCCATAAACCAGAAACATACAGAACCCTGGATCTGCGAGCATTAGCAGGTCTGGAGCGCACCTCCAGATAAGGCCATGACCCCACCAACTGAGAGGGGAGGGGCTGCTGGCCATCCCCAGGCCCGCGGCCCTGTAAGCAGCAGCAGCAGCAACACTGGCCACCTCACGTTCCAGAAGAGTCCTCCCAACAGCCAAGCTGATGTTCCCACTGCCATCCAGCTTGTTCCAGAAGCAGCCCTCAGCAGCAGCCCACAGTCACCACACCGCCTCAGGTCACATGGGGGATGCTGGAGAGCCAAGCAGATGGTGCCGCCACACCCTCAGGCACAGGCAGCCTGGCATGTGGTTCCAACAGAACAGTGAGGGATGTGGGATGACCACCAAGGCCAGGAGGTTGCACCCAAGGGCTGTGGTGGAGACAGACATGGCTGTGCAGCGGTAAAGAAGCCTGGTGTGAAGAGCCCAGGGCCAGGGGTTGGAACTCTGTCTGATCAGCAATGAAAGGCCATGGGCAACTTCTGAGCAAGGCACAGGCATATGCGTGAGGTGCAGGATGAAGCTAGGAGGAGATGGGCCAGGAGCCTGGAGTCATCTTGAGGACAGGTGTCAGCGGAAATGAAAAATGTATGAGCACGGAGCGTGAGGAGAGCACAGCACTAGTAATGTAGACTCGCTATGGCCAACTTGTGCTGAACTAGAGGAAGGGAAGCCCCGGTGGCACTTCCTAGCAGCAGCAGCCTGCTAAGAAGGGACATGGCACCTCGCACAGTGCATATGGCCCCAGATGACATATGGACACACTGTGTCCCAAAAGCTCATACAAAGGCCAGCCATTCAGAACTGGGAAATAATTTTTCTATAGGGAAAAATATATCAAAGACGATGGAGTGGTGTCCAGGACACTTCACAACAGTGTCTTTATTCCATCTGAAACTGAAATGCACACGTGGTATTTCAGCTTTGTTTACATAGAATCCTTGGTGACTTTGCCTGGGAAGCTAAGTCCAATGTTATCATATCCCCACCAGTTTAAACCTGAAATTCAGGACGACCCCAGGAATACTTTAGCTATATTGGCATTCCCCATCCATGCAATCACCAGCCAAGAGGATGCCCCCTGGCCACATGTGAGACAAGGAGTTCTGTCCCCTTGCTCTTCCCTTGTGTTAGTCCACCTCTTTTGCTTATAACAGAATACCTGAAACTGGGTAACTTATAAAGAAATAAAATTTATTTCTTACAGTTTGGAGGCTGAGAAATTCAAGGTCCAGGGAGAACATCGGGTGAGGGCCTTCTTCTGGGTGGGGACTCTCTACAGGGTCCCATGGTGACCAGGGTGTCACACGCAAGAATGGGCTGAGCAAGAGAGAGCNTCTACAGGGTCCCATGGTGACCAGGGTGTCACACGCAAGAATGGGCTGAGCAAGAGAGAGCTGACCTGCTCACTCGTTGTTCTTATTAAGCCATCAGAACCACGCCCATTACTCCATGAATGGATCGATACATTCATAAGGGCACAGTCCTCACAATCCAATCACCTCTTAAAGGCCCCACCTTTGTGACACCATAATTGGATTTCCACCCTCTTAACTCCGTTACAGT
>NW_007731315.1:152269-155634 GCF_000696425.1 Galeopterus variegatus | reverse complement strand
TCTACAGGGTCCCATGGTGACCAGGGTGTCACACGCAAGAATGGGCTGAGCAAGAGAGAGCCAACCTGCTCACTCGTTGTTCTTATTAGGCCATCAGAACCACGCCCATTACTCCATGAATGGATCGATACATTCATGAGGGCACAGTCCTCACAATCCAATCACCTCTTAAAGGCCCCACCTTTGTGACACCATAATTGGATTTCCACCCTCTTAACTCTGTTACAGTGGGGGGTCAAGTTTCCAATACATGAACTTTGGGGGGACACATTTAACCCAGAGTACCATCCATGAAGGAAGAGGTCTCCCAGCCAAGGTAAGGTGGGGAGCTTTGGGCTCAGTGAGTAAGGAGGAAGTGACTTCCTACTAAAAAGGAATTGGCCCACTTTCCATGTGCACGCAGGTGCCTACGTGTATAAAATCAGATGACTATAATTTGATAATTACTTCTATTGTAGGCATTTTCTGCATTTATGATTCATAAATCACCAATATCCTTTTAAACAAATAGCATGATATTACCAACTTGTAGTAACTTGTGGTTTACCATGATCTCTGACTCAAGAAACAGACCTGGACGTCTTTTACACTGGTCACTGTATCTTCACAGTTTCTATGCTGATCTCTTGCCTTTATCTTCATTGAGTTTCACGTTATTTTTCAGGACAAAAAAAAGAAAAGCTGCTCTGAGCTAAGGGGCTGCAGTGAATCAATGAGCCAGCACCACATCGTGTGCCACCGTCACTCCCCCCACACGGGCGCTGTGCCTTCCTTGGTGGGCCGGCACTTCTGTGTGTTTCTTCTCCTTAAATGCGCCCCATCTAGCTCACTCTCTGCATCTTGCACTGCCCTTGGCAAACACTGTTTGGAGGAAGACAGTTAAGAAGATGCCTGAAGATGACCATGTGCTGCTTGGGAAGGTCACAGGCAGGAGCAGAAACCATTCTCATCTCCTGAGACAAGCAGGGACCCAGATTACTCAATCTAGTTTTAGGGAAAATGTCAAGGTGCTCCAGAAGAATAAAAATAATTGGTAAAATTAGAAAATATAATAGTAAGGTAGTCATTTGTCAGAAAGTTGATGCAACCAATCGCTTAAGAAGAAAAAAAGGCACTTACTGAGTTTGTAGCACGTGCTATTTACCAGGACTCCATGGATGGGCTTCAGGAGCCTGCAAACCCCATAACTATACATGAGGTTTAGTACATTTGCATTTTTTCTGGGATGAAGGTCATTGGCCTGCATCAGATTCTCCCATCCAAGTACTAACCAGGCCCAACCCTGCTCAGATTCTGAGATCAGAAGAGATCAGCATGTTCAAGGTGGCATGGCCGTTGACTGCATCAGATTCTCAAAGGTTAAAAACCACTAGTTGTTAGAGATAGATGTTCCCCCCCCCCCCCGCCACCACCAAAAAGGAGTCGGAAGGCCTGGACCTCCCGTCCCTCCTCCAGCGCTGAGCCTCATTTGGGTGTGGAAAGTACAAACCATCCCTATTTAAAGATAAGAACTATAGCTCAGTTTTAGAGAGAACAACAGAAAAGCCCATCCATGATTCCACAAATGTAAAAATTTCAGGCTAAAATTGTGCTATGTTGGAGCTTTTTTCACCTCGGAGGAAAGAGTCCATTTTCAGGTAACCTGATTTTGTTTTCCTAAGAGGTATGCTTCACACAGCCAAACTATATTAGAATTAGCCTAAGCAACTCCACTTGTGACTGATAGTGCAGCCAGTAGTTTTCGGTCCTTATTTAGGTCCCATTTATTCATTACAGAGGATCCGTGTAATGTGCCGCTCCCCTTTCACTCTGCTCTTCCCTCACCACCACCAAGAATGAATCCCCATGTTAGTTTTCTGAGAAAAAGAACATCTCTATTTCTCATGTTTTCTTTTAGGATTTTTCTCAGAGGTTTTTTTTTTTTTTTTTTTTCTCTCAGTACAATCAGCTGCATCCTAACCCACTGTGCCCACACTTCTAACGTCGCCACATGAGGCCGACTGGCCGCGGGTGAGCAGAGGCGTGTCGTTGGCACCTCAGGCTTTCCTGGCAGCTGCATGCAACTTCCACACCAACCGCTCCTGAGACGTCCACGCTGCAGCTGCAGCACATCCGAGCCCAGTTCTCTTAGTTCTCAGAAGCTGGTGAACATGCCTTTTTCTGCCCATTACACAACCACTGAAATATTAGTCTCATTTCCCAAAGTAATCAAATCTCTTTCCAGTCAATGCAGGCATGGACCAGCATGCCCAAGAGTTTACTTTCCCATTATGATCCTGCTTGTGTTTACTGTCACATCTGCTTCAAATCACACGGGCTGAAACTTGCAGGAATATGAAACTGGTCTCATGCAAACTCAGACACTTTTTAAAAATGCTAAACCACAAAGCAAAACAAAAATATCACCAGGATATTAAACACTGAGAATGTCACTTGTTAAGTGTCAGATCAAGACACCCAATGATATTTTTAAAAACTTACGCTAAAAATTCTTTTCTCCAGAAAACCATGTACTGTTTTGCTTAATGTAACTCCTTCCTTCAAAGCCAGGTCTTCCCAGCTACTGAGCCAGTGGCTTCCCTAAGTGGAGCTCACAGACACTCCTTGCGGGCTGCCCAACCTCCCAAGACCCCGCCGCCACACTGCCGCCATCCCTTACTGAACATTGCACCTGACACAGTCCCCGACATCCCTTACTACTGCTATAATGACTTAACTCATCATGAGCATCTGTCATCCCATCCAACAAATCTGAATGTTCTGAGCACAAAGGGCCCAGTAGAGTGTCGTAAACTGAGGAGATAATCCATCAGTCTGCGAAGTGAAAAGAGAATGAAGAGTTGACTTAACTAATCCATGACAGTACTTATCCAGCTCATCAGCTTATTTAAAACAACTGTTACTCCCAAAAAAGGGTTTAATATCAGAAAAATCAGAACTGAGTTGGCAAACATTAAAATATGGGCTATAAATTTGGCAAGAAACTGGGTAAGGAACCTACTCTCTCTTGACACCTGTCATAACTTTTAGGAAGAAAAATATCCTTCCAAAGACTTGCTTCATAATAACCTTCCCTATCAATTTTTCCTTTGTATTTCAGTGTGTGTGTGTGTATGTGTGTGTGTGTGAGTATAATCAGTGACTCAGCTGGGGAAGGAAGAAATAGGATGGCATATCACCTCCTTCTAAAACAGCTTTGTGCTAGAAGAAAGTGTCATATGGAGGCAAGAGACAAGAGGGGAGGGGCTCCAATACAAATATTCCCATCAGAAATGCTAGCTTCAGGGCCGGCCCGGTGGCGCATTGGATAGTGCGCCGCTTGGGAAGCACGGCGGCGCTCCCGCCCGAGGGTTCAGATCCCATAT
>NW_007731315.1:147994-151446 GCF_000696425.1 Galeopterus variegatus | reverse complement strand
GGAGGAATCACAAAGTGCAAGGATTTTGCCAGGTGCTGGGACAGCACAGGAGAAATGCTACCCTGTAGCCCAGCCACGTTCTGCTTTTTTTCCTACCAGACTTTCTAATGCACATATACAAAAATCAAGTAATGGGTAAAAATAACAGATGGTGGGACAGCCATTATTAAGTCTGATGATCATAGTTAGATGTATTTCTACAAATCTTGTCATCCTGCAGCTTTCTCAATTATCAAAGAAGAGAAGTGAGCATTTGGAATGACTGAAAGTTGCAGACTTCCACAAGGTCATCCACAAATTAAGCTTACGTCCATGTCTTCTTCAACAGCCTCAAGGGGCCTCCACCAAGGCTGTTCATAAAACCCACAGAGCTCACACTGGTTACAGATATCAGCCTGGAGAAACAGCAGTCTCTCTTCCATGAAGTTCCTGACTGGGACAGATGGAGACTGGACCCAAGAGGAGGCATGTGCCCCATTAAATATTTGGCTCCTTGTCCCTCCAGAAGATCTCAACACGTGGTCTTATCTTCACTACCCGAGAGGGTTCCAAACATGTGAAGGAAAATTTGACATCAGTCACTCTACTTGTGGTTCTCTGCATTTGCTTCTCTGACTGTGGTTCTACCAAGACACTGTTACCCTCCTCCCTAGTCTAACAGAAAACAAATTCTGATCCAGTGCTTCTTTTCTTCCACACAGTGTACGCTTTGTCAACCTATTCTTGTCGCCGCTAACTTTAGCCCGGCCTACTCCTAAGATTTCTAAAACAATTTTGAGAAAAACTTTACAGGAGAACAAACCTTTCAAAGCGACAGCTCCTTCCCAGGTGAACACTACAGCTTTCCAACGTCCGTAACACGCACTGATGCAGGAGGCGGCACCCACACCCATACACAGCGGGACTTCCTTGGGGTCTGCAGCAGCCTGCTCTGCATCACCAGTACCATCAGAGCTCCTACTGTCGACAGGCAAGGCCTTCAGCTACAACTCTCACCACTGGTATTGGCGACAGATCTCTATTCTACAAGGGGTACATATAAAAATGATCACTTCTGGACGAGAGAAGAGTCAAACAAGCTATCCCCGAACCCCACCTGCTTGCCAGGGTTCAGTAGCCTTAGTTTAACCAGAGAATGGTGAAATCCTAGCAAGAGGCATGACCTAGGACTTGTAGGACAGCTCTAAGTATATACGCTTTCCTCCCGCTGATTGTTCCCTTCT
Source organism: Galeopterus variegatus (assembly GCF_000696425.1). Lineage (NCBI taxonomy): Eukaryota > Metazoa > Chordata > Mammalia > Dermoptera > Cynocephalidae > Galeopterus > Galeopterus variegatus. Next base: position 150,223 of record NW_007731315.1, on the reverse strand, counting down.
CTGTGTTCCTTCTGGGGTCTCTTACCCAACGTGCACTGACACACAAAGAATGACTTAGGGACCCTCTTGATAAGGATAAACACAAAAATGAGTAGAGAGGCTGAAAGGTTCTCATTATTTACTAGCCCAGAGTCCCTTCTGTTCCATGCCCAGGCTGCAAGCATTGTGACCTGCACACAATCACTGATTCAAGAGTGGGGAGCTGAGGATACTCAGGGCAGGTGGCCAGAGGGAGGACCCAGTAGCAGTGAAACCATCTAGAAAGCACTGCAACTTCACACTTATTTCCTTACCCCAATACAGTTAAAATGCTGGTCTGGTCTAAAGAATGCGGCCCAAATACTCTTCACACAGATTTGCAACGATTAATTAACAATAGTGTATGAATAATTGCTCTGCATCAGGCCATCAACCCGCACTTTCAGGAGAACACATTTTCTCTGACCCTAATGGAGATAAGCCCAGGTCTTCATCTCATGGGCCTCTAGACACAGTCATGTGGTATGGAAGAGGTGTTGAGTCTTAGTAATCCCTCCATCTAGGGGGCCGGGGAGGAAGACGACAGAAACAGTAACACGTAAGGGGCCGTGTCCAGCTCCACACACTTGATATAGGGTTCTTGGAGGCACTGGGAGCTGTGGGGAAACTGCCGCTACTTTTGAACTTAGTGGTTCTCAGCTTTCCACTCCACGAGCTAAATCAGAGCTTCGATGACCACAGACAATGCACTTCCACACTTGGAAACAGAAGCACTTGCTTTTCTAATTTTCTATGAGAATCTGCATTGCCAGGAATACGAAACTGCCGCTACTTTTGAACTTAGTGGTTCTCAGCTTTCCACTCCACGAGCTAAATCAGACCTTCGATGACCACAGACAATGCACTTCCACACTTGGAAACAGAAGCACTTGCTTTTCTAATTTTCTATGAGAATCTGCATTGCCAGGAATAAAGGGGTGGGAGGAAATAGAAGACACACTAAGTTTGCACTTAAAAAGGGCAGCAAGAAAACTGTGCTTGTCACCAGCATGGAGCCTGCCCTGGCAGTCCTGGGCACAGCAGGTATGTGGACCCATAGGTGAGATACCTGCTGGATTTCCACATCAATCGAGGGCTCCCTGTTTATCTCTCCAGGCAGAAAATCAAGAGCCTGCCCTTTGAGTGTATCCAGAGCTGTGGCTGTCAGCGGCATTCCCCATCGCGAAGCAACTAATACAGAAGCTGCTGGCCAAGATCATGCTGCTTCCCTGCTACCAGACCCCTGCTTTTCTCACTGCCGAGTAGGCAGGAAGGTGCCTGGCGGAGCTCTGGTGCCGTGAACTGCTTGTTCTCACTGCAGTCTCTGCCCCTCTTCAGGCTCTGATGACTGCCTGCATGGCCCATCGTGTCTGGGCTCCTACTTGGCAGTAGTCTAGGCAACGAGCTGCAGGACAAGGTCGCAGCATCCTGAGCCCGTAATGGCATTTTGAGAAGACTGCTGCCGTTGGAGGACTGACCCGCTTGCAGGGCCAGGGTTCCCACTTGCCATTGTTCAGACCCTCCTGCATGGTCACATGTCTGCAATTCTTTGTTGTACGACACAAAGTATTATGAGGGTCAGTTTGCTGAGCAAACGAAAATGCCATCTTCTATCACTATCTTTTATCTTTGCCTTAGTTAGACTGAAAATATCTTTCAAAGGCCTAATGATTTTTTAAAAAAGAAAAACCACCTGCAAAATAAAATACCCCCTTCTCCAAAAAAGTACTTCCTAAATCCAGCCACTTAATTGTGATGGAGATCAGCTGTCTTGCCTCCCCTGTGCATAGTAAAACAAACAAATAAATATAAATAGAATCTTATTCTTCCAAGGGAAATTTAATATAATTCAACCAAGTTGTTGGTACAATTATCATTTTTTAGTAAAAGGGAAATTAATGCAAAGTAATGCTAATCATTGGCACTACAGATTTTTTTTAGAATATTTTCTTCCTTGAAAGACTTATAAAAGAAATTCCTTTTGATGTAAGGTAAGATAAGCAGCACCCAACTTGTGAATTAGTTTTGTTCTCAAAATTCATTTATAATTGACTTATCCTGCAACTGAAAAGCATTTTTTTTTTCCTTTAAAAACAAGAGTACAGACAATGGTTTATTCCCTGGATAGCTTAGCTCTGGAATTGAGCTAATAATAGTTCTGAGCTAAAAAAAAATCTGAGTCTGAGCCGGACGGTGGCCGTGAGGGGGCAG
>NW_007731315.1:146749-147458 GCF_000696425.1 Galeopterus variegatus | reverse complement strand
TAATAGTTCTGAGCTAAAAAAAAATCTGAGTCTGAGCCGGACGGTGGCCGTGAGGGGGCAGCAGGCTGGGCAAGCAGCCTCTGAGGCCAAGCCCCCGAGGCCAGGCAGAGGTGAGTGGCCACTTCTATGTTTCTAATGCACATGTGCTTCTTGAAAGTAAGGGCATCATCTGAAACGAGCATCTCAAGACAAGACTGAATTACTGTCACGAGCTCTCTTATTCTCATAATCATTCTTTTTTAAATTATGTATTTTCTCATGTCAAGCCACTGAAATCAATCCATTCATAAAACATCTACTACTGAGTGCCCACAAACAAAACTGCACGGAGCAGAGGGTGCTGCTGAGTGGAGCGATTCCCTTATGACCTCGATATTCATCAACGCAGCACACAAGGGCTTTTCCACATGCACTTTGTGCAACTGTGCCGACTAGGTACGATTATGCTGACTAAATAGATTAACTTAGTTGAGTTGTGAATTTACATAACTTGACCAGGGTGAGAGGCAGGCACACCTGAAACCTAGACCCACCCGGCCTTCGAATGCTTGCTCTATGACAACACATGAACCCTAAGTCATAATCAAGGTCGCATGAAGTTCCTGAAGTGGTGTGAACTTTACTGGCTTTAGTTCCACCCTCCCCTATTTCCTTAGCAAGAGTGGGACACTGCTCAGCCTCTCTTGTGCTAGGTGTGGCCAGTGGCAGG
>NW_007731315.1:143820-145088 GCF_000696425.1 Galeopterus variegatus | reverse complement strand
AGAGGAGGTCAGTAAAACAGGAACAACTGCAAGAGGTGTTAGCAGGTCTACTTCCATCTGGAGCACAGGCCAGGCTCAGCCTGGGTTTCTGACTGCACCTTCGTATTAGCTGTGTGACTCTGAGCAAGGAACTTAAACCATGCTGGGCCTCATGTTCCCATCAGTTCAACAGAGGGATAATGAATGGATTAAATTTCTAGCACAGTATTCAGCACATGGCAGATGTTCAACAAATCTACTTATTTTCTGCTTAATATTCTCATACCCTTTTGGGCAGATGTTTTATATATACAAGAGGTCTTCAAAAAGTTCATGGAGGGCTGGCCCGGTGGNGGAGTTCCAGCAGCCATTATGGGCCATGAAGCAACCTTGAGTTCGGATGCTAAGTGCTGGTAGGTGGAGCTGACAGAGAGGAAGACCTGGGTCCCTAAGGGCGGAGTGGAGTCATTGTACCAGCTCCATACTGCCTTCCTCCAGACAAGTTTTTAATGTGAGGGAATGAATGAGTGTGGTTTTAAGGCAGTATAATCAGACGTCTGTGACTCACAATTCCTAACAGCTACACCCAATAATATAGCAAATCCACAGTATTAAATAACTACATTACTTCTACCAAGAAGGACATTCTCAAGCTAGAGTTTAAAAGCAGCAGTTATGACAGTGTTATTCTCTTTTTAAAATGAGCAATATATTCTAATATTTTTGGTAAAAAAGTTCTCATAGTTCCATTTTAAAGGAACAACTTTCTCTATTTTACCAACATAACAATTATGATGTATAAGATGAATAGAAACCAGCAGATCACTTGAATTCAGGGAAAAGAGAAAAGGAGCCAAGAGAACACTCATGGTTTGGTACTAATAGCTTCAAATCTTCAGAGGAGCTCAGTGTTGAGAAAATGCTTTTAAAACCCACAAACAATTCGAGAGTTTTTTTTTTATTTAGGGATTTGAGTCTTTGCTCAAAAGCACAAAGTTTTTCAGAGCGCTGCAACGGGCGCATGATGACAGTGTTTCTGCAGGCAGGCGCAGTGCAGACAGCCAGGCTCACAGGCCCCTCATCTGCAATCAAGATGCCTTTGGATTAAGAGTACAGAAGGTGCACACAGAAGGCTTACTGCACCCACACAAGCACACATCACAGCTGAAAGGCTGGGGCTAGATGATGGGGGAAATAATTAATGCTGACCGAGACAAACCAAAACAGAAGAGGAGGTCAGTAAAACAGGAACAACTGCAAGAGGTGTTAGCAGGTCTACTTCCATCTGG
>NW_007731315.1:141648-142835 GCF_000696425.1 Galeopterus variegatus | reverse complement strand
CTGAGGGTTGCAGTCCGTTGCCGGACATGAAAAAAGACAAAAAGGAAAAAAAAAAAATTCATGGAAAGGGCCGGCCCAGTGGCTCACTCAGGTGAGTGTCACACTGGTAGCGCCGAGGCCGTGGGTTCGGATCCTATATAGGGATGGCCGGTGCGCTCACTGGCTGAGCGTGGTGCAGACGACACCGTGCGGAGGGTTGCGATCCCCTCACCGGTCAAAAAAAAAAAAAAAATTCATGGAATGATTCATATTAACTTTCAATTCTATTTTTCCATGAAGTTTTTGAAGTACTGTCGTGTATGTGTGTATGTATAAATGAATACATAAATGTGTGTATATATATGAGTATATATTATGTAAAATATATTTTTAATCCCCCTTCTTTTTAGGGGGGAACCCACGTGTCAGGGAGAGTACAAAGCCATAAAACCACAGTATAACACGACATCAGTTATCCTCACTGAGCCATGACATACCTGTAGTCTCTCGATAGATGACAAGCTGAAAGGCACTCTATTTATTCCATTGAGACAGAAGAAAACTCAAGCCACGATGCTGGCAGGAGGCAGGGGCTGGTTTCCCCTCCAGTACTGCTGACCCTCAGGGACAGGGTCGCTGCTGGCCTTGCTCAGCCCCCGCCCCGTCCATCACCTCCTGCACACTGCCTGGAGTCTTGTCATGAATCTCGCCAAACGGAGGTGACTGTTAGAGTCTCAGACACCTGCCCCTTCTCCTGGAGCAGGGTGCGGGGGTATTCCTGTGTCCCCAGAAGGAGACGACACAGGCCCCAGAGGAAATTCACGATCCGTCAGTTGCAAAGCAGCCTCTAGGGCTGGTGTCCGGCGCTGCACAGAGCGTCATCCCTCTGCTCAGAGCCACACGTGGGCAAGGCTGACGGGGTTCTTCTTCCAGACAGAAACACAAACCCTATAAGGCTGCGTTCAAAATGCGTGACCCGCACGTCAGGAGCAGCTCTGTCCTAGAGGCTCTGATAATAAAAATCATGCACCCCTCCGGGCAGGAAGCGCGGCAGGGGCGCCACGCGGGCCTCAGACCGGCGCCGAACCGCCCAGCCGTGCAGGGCCACTTGTGCTGGGACCGCAACCCCGCGACCATGACAGGCTGCTGTTCCCCGCCAGCCCCGCCGTGCGGCTGGGGCTCCGCCGCCCCCCCCGCCCCCCCCCCCG
>NW_007731315.1:131789-140648 GCF_000696425.1 Galeopterus variegatus | reverse complement strand
CGCGGCCTGCGCGGGCCACAGCTCCGCTCCCGGCCGCAGCAAGGCTGGCGGCGGCGCTGTCTGGGACCACGGCACACGCTCTCTCCAGCCGCGGCGTCAGGCCACTCCCGGGCGTCCCCCGCCACTCTATTACAGACAGCTAGTAGACCGAGAAGACAGCACATTATCACTTTACAAGAGTCCTCTGAGACACAACTGGATGGAGACACTTTCTGTTCGCGCGGCGTTCTAATCACAGGAAACATTTCTTTGAGTGTATGGCTTTGTATATCACTGCTTTGAGTTCAAATCACGATAACATGAAATTTAATTACCTTTACTTTTCAGACAAGGGCATACAGGGTGAAATAAATAATTCTATGTTCCAAAATAGTAATGTAAGCATAATTGACATGCATGGAACAACTTTCACTATAAATTCTCTCTAGCTGAGCCTCACTTTTAATGTGTCATTTTTTTCTTTTTGGGGTGGGCAGTGTGGGCTGAGGCACAGAAAGCGAGGATTCTTCAGAGAAGACAGGGGAGTCAAACCTGAGTCGTGCCAAGCCTCAAGAATTCACACACCTGGACCTTAGTGACCCCTACAAGCTGCCAGGAAGTCAGCAAGGGAGGGTTGGAGGGCCGCCATGTAATGAAAGGAGGGTGGTTTCCAGACCCCATGCAAAATCAGGAGGAAGAGGGAGAGAAGAGGGGCTGGGGAGGACGGCGTGTCTCAGCATTCCTCACCTGCTGGAGTAAACCCTGACTTATTCCTCACAAAGGCTTTTTTTTTTTTTTGGGAAGAAAATAGGAACACATAAGTGAACTGTTTACATTCTCCAAAACACAAAATCCAAGGAGAGTAGGTCAGTAAAAGGTTTTCAGAGCAGTGAACGTGAAAGAGCAAACCTAGCCCTAGGGGCCTGGCCTGCTGGGAGAGCCTTGGTTTGGATACAAGTGGGGAAACTGCCAGAGATGTGCAATGTACCTTCAGATGTAACAACTTATGCTTGCTTCTGACGAGGACTACTGGAATAGCAGCCATTTGTCATGCAGAATACTCTGTAATTATCAGCAAAAAGCATAAAAAGGGGAGGAATCTGGCAGTGTGTAAATGGCCCGGCCATGGCCTAGCTGTGGGGGTTTAAACCACAGCTCAGAGAACCACTGAGGTGAGGTCTTTAAAGCCCATCTATGTAAAGGTGCTGACAGCAGGGGTGGTGCTGTGGCTTCTGTATCTCCCACAGGGCCAAGAGGTTGATAAGCACTGAGTACTTATTGATGTGTGCGAACTGTGGACCTTTCTGTTCATCAGCACTGGTGGTGATAATCGTCTATCCCTGCTGATGGCATTCTGCAGGGAAGCCGTGTCCCCTTTATTTCTTTGTTGAGCTGAGAACAGCAGTGTGGAAAAGCCACAGAAAGTGTCCATTCTACTCTGTAGATGCACCTTCCCAATGAGAAGTCTCTCCCTTCACTTCTTCCTCACAACTCCCTATCAAGAAAATCACTTTTGTATGAGCAGATTTGGAGAGTCAGGACACTCAATACTCACTCCTTCCATTGGCCTATGGTCCAACCATCCAGAGTCCACCCCTCTTCCTACTGGCATTCATGGGCATGGCTGGAAAGACTTTTATCTGCCATACCTGGAAGGCATCTCTGCAGTTCTACCACCAATCCAAAATTAAACTGGACCTAATTGTCAGCCTAAAAAAAAAGGCTCTGCGGGGTTTTGTTTAAAGATTAATTGGGTATTGTAAACATGTTCACGTTCCCAAAAAGCATCATTAGTTATCCCTTAAACAAAGACACCTGTCATTCCAAAGATAAAAACATGTTTTACTAAAAAATGTAGAGTGACAAATAGTAAACCTTCAGGTGTATCCATGGAAAACCATCAGGTCAGTGCTCAAATAATCAGAAATGAGAAATGAGGGGTTAAGTTTCCTTTCATTTCTAACAAAGAATTCTACTAGTTACACTAGATCAAGCAAAAACAATCTCAATATAGAGGGTAACAGTTGGTTCAAGTTCTACCTTCCTTTCTCAGTCTGATCTATTTTCAGCCTGCAGCAGAGGGAACTTGGCAGCTGAATGTTTCCAAAAGTTAGCATGCCACTTCCATACTTCAGACCACATACAAGAGCCTAGCCTGGAAGGTATGGAGACTCCCGGGTGGGAGGAGGCAGGTGCCCACCCAGAACTCACATGTCCCCTAAGTTTGTCAATGGCCTATCAACAGCCTTGACTTAGTGCTTTTTTGATCTCAGTTATATGTGGAAGCTAAGAAAGTCAGATTCATAGAAGCAGAGAGTAGAACAGTGGTTACCAGGGGCTGGGAGTTCAGGGCAAATGGGGAGATGTTAGTCAAAGGGCACAAACTTTAGGTCATAAGATGAATAAGTTATGGGGACCTAATATACAGCATGGGTGGTGGTGGATGTGTTCATTTGATTGTGATAATCATTACACAATGTATATTACATCAAATCATCACATTGTAGACCTTAAATATATACAACCTTTATTTGTCAATTAAATATTTTAAAACAAACAAAAATTAAATAAAAGGAACGCATCAATAACAATTTTGAAAGTAAACGACCTGGTTAAGGGGGTGGAGAAATGAGTCAGGCTGAGGTTTAACTCATTAGGGTCATCAGAGCTGGCTGAGAATTACAAAGTCTCAAGGTAGCCATCTGGTTCTCTGGGGTTGAGGATGGTGATTTCTGTGATAGTCCCTCTAAGACCAAACACTGCATGCATGGTCATTTACACTCAGCACAAACTACATCTGCCTACGACATGGGTATGATGACCTCCTTTTCACAGACAAGGAGATGGAAAGTTAGAGATATTAAACACCTTGCCCAAGGGCACACATCTTAGAAAGTGACGAGGTCCGATTTTGGCCTGAATCCACCTGACCACGAAGTTCTCCATCACTCCACAATCTCGGAGGTGAGGGAGGTCTCCCATGCCAGATGGTGGAGTAAAACTAAAGAGCTAAATAATCCTTACTAGATGTTTTAGACTTTCTACTTTCTTCTTTTTTACTATTACTCCTTGTTGCACATCTTTGGGTTCTTTTTTTTTTTTTTGCTTTTCCCTAATGTAAATAAAACAATGATTACTTATAATTACTGGAGGATTTGCCAATCAGAAAAACTTAGGATCAGCTTGTCCAAAATTGATCTCAGATTTACAGTGAGTCCTCCTTGTGCTGTCACCAGAGTAAACAAGTGTGCATCCTAGGGCTCAACATCTCATGAAGTCCAAGAGACATCAGTACGAATCCTAACCAAGCCAAGGCAGTTCTCAGTGCACTTGTCTGTGAGTGGGCTGTCTCATTCCTGCTCTCTCTGAACACGTCTCTTGAACGATAATCAGGATCCTGCTCATGATGATGAAGTGCACTTCCAACAAATGACAGCTCATCAGGTATCTCCGCCACAGTGTTTAATCATATCGCAGAAACCATTTATTTTCTCGTATACTTCTCTTTCTTGAAATATCTCTTAATTATCTCATTTACTCCAATATAAAAATGGTGCTTAAAAATGTTACTACTAGCGGGCCAGCCTGGTGGCGCACTCGGTAGAGTGCAGCGTCTGGGAGCACGGCGGCGCTCCCGCTGAGGGTTCGGATCCCATATAGAGACCGGTCCGCTCACTGGTTGAGTGCAGTGCGGGCGTGACACCGAGGGTTGCAATCCCGTTACCAGTCACGAAAAAAGACAAAAGGGAAAAAAAATTGTTACTACTAGGGCAAAATCTTAAGAAGTTGCAAAGAGTGCATCTATTTCTCACTGAGAAATTTTCAAAAGCCTGAATTCTATAACCTGAGGAAAAATAACTGGATGACACCCTAGAAAAGGGTGAAGGACAATAAAATATATTACCACAAGCTGATTTGGAAAAGGGATAAACTAAACTGCCTACATGTTCCAAATAATTTCGCCTGTTCATTTCAGGTCAAATCTTAAAATCTTTCAAACTTTCAAACACAGAACCTGAAGAATAGCTATAGTGAGTAGTCCATAATATCTACTTGATGTGTTCCCTGAGACAGTAAGATCTGGAAACCGGCAAGCTGTACAAACACCTTGGTACAACCACAAGCCATTTTACATGTAAGCAAACTAAGAACCTGAGTTCTTAGGAGACTTCCTAGGGTCACGGAGGTTGTATGTGGAAAACCCAGGCCCATTGTTTCCCTTTATTTCACACAGACTTGAAGGGTTTTTGGTGAGAGAGCCACAGCTATGGGCAATAGTTCACCTGCAGTAACTTCACCCAAGCTCTGCATCGTTTCCCGCATTCTCACTAGCGATCTCAGCACCAGCGGCAGCTTCTCCAGCACTTGATGTTGAAATGGAAACTGGAGTTGTCTTTACCACTCTCACCATGAAAGGCTGAGGCTGAAGGAGGAAGCTCGAGCTCCGCAACACCCTTCCACAGACAAGCCAGGAGGACGAATTCTCTCATTTCTGGTTTTGGGGGAAATTATGGAAGAAGAAAAAAATTCTGTTTTCAACATCTTGTCACTTTAGTGATGTTAAGGACTTTAAGTCAATCACTCAGAACCCCACTGGGTCATCAGAAGTGAGAGTCCACAGGGGCCCACTGAAAGAGATGTCAGCCCCACTTCTTCCCATAGCACGGGGGCTCTGACACCTAAGATGTGGGTTCCTTCTGCGGCTGGCAAAAGAGGTAAGAACCCAGAATTCCTTGGGTTCTGAGATCACTTGCAAACACCAGCTCAGAAGTCGAAAAGAAAAAGCTGCCATGCGGGCTCCTGGTGACTGGATTGTCACATACCTTCCTCCAGCAGCAGGCTCAAACCGATAGATCCCAAAGCAGAGGGACACTTGTAACCACTTCACCTACTGAGGGCTTCAATTTCCTGAAAATAATTCCCTGGTTGCTCCATTTATTTTGAAAAACATAAATTTAGAAAGAAAAAATAAAAGCAAAACAAGTAACTAAGGAGTTCTACTTTCCTTGCTAACAGTTAACCTAAAAGCTAACAAGTAACTAGTGTACTCAAAAATGATCAAAGGACCTGGATGAGGGATACCTGGTTGCTAGGTTTTAACATCCAACCTGGTAGATTACAAAATGGCAGACTGGACATCTCAGACACAAGACTGCTGCCTCCTGATTAGAGTGCAGTGGGGTACGCATAGACACATGCAGAGATCTGGCACACTGGGCAGCCTTTACACTGGAAGAGGCCTCACAGATCTCTAGCCAACTCCTGAGATGGAGAAGCTGAGGCCAGAAGAGGGAAAGTGATTTAGCCAAGGTCACTGGAAAAGTCATCTGCAGAACTGCTATCTAAACCCTGTTTTCTGACTCTCAAGCAGTGTGATCTTGGTCTGTAGACTTTGAGGAAGTAATACATAGCTTACGTATGTATATACATATATACACATATACAGATATATGCACTCACAAATATATATGTTTAAAAATATCAATTCTAGGCAAATAGAGACTAATAATCCTGTTACATTTTTTTTTTTTTTTTGCAAATTGGGCTTTATACGTAACTAAAAAATTATAAAAATAACTTGGCTTAAGTATCTAGGCATTTTCCATGACAGCTATTCTAAGGTAGGTACCATTTTCCAGGTCTCTTCCATTTATCGTATTTGTTTTTTGGTGAGGGGGTAAGTCACAGAAGCAGGAAGTAACACTTGAGAGACCCCCGAGATGAAGCAGTCACGCAGACATTCTAGTCACCTACTGAAGCGCCCCTTTGTTATTAATTAGTCAACAATTATTTATTGAGGAGAAATGAAAGTAGGGATTCCTTCTCTCCTTAAAGAGACACCTTTACAGCTACTAAAGATCAGTGATTATCCATGTAGATCCACTACTTACTTTTATCTAAAATGTAATGTTTTCACATTCGTCTTGCAGACAGTGGGTGCTGCTGCATGCTGAAGTGGCAGCAGTGATCAACCCAGTGACAGCAGCAGTGTGTAAGTTCCTGAAAACTGACAAGACATTCCCGAGAAGAAAAGCATTAACAAGTAGCTGATGTGCTTCACAACCCTGTGACACCCACATTCCCAGGAGGGCCTCGATGCGGGGGGTAGAGGACCTGCTTTGGGGGAGAGTGGAAGGCTGCACTGTAATACACACTCTTGATTATGCCTGTTAACAGAAAATAACAGCATCAGTTCTCCTTGGGAATTCATGTATGATATTGTTAAGTAGCTTTCTTAGTTATGATGTATTTAACTAATATCAAAATTATTTTGTATTTCTGAGCAAACATTAACTGATATGGAAGATTACCTAGAAACATATAAAGTCCCTGTGAGAATCTTTCAGCTGGCCAGTGAGCATTGATGACTTAAGCCATCTATGTGCCTACCCTACTAGAAATACAGATTTGCTACCCGTATCCCAGCAAGTGCTGCCAGTTATCCAGGTTTTGTCTACATAGACATAACTTTCCTTTTTATTACTGCTTTGATGCTTTATGAGTAACTGGGATGTCTATGGCCAAAGAATTGGGCGTGGAATACTGTCTTCCGAGAGTGTTCCTGTCCACATTGCTTTGACAACATGCCCTGCAGCGTGAGGGTGGAGGAGTACAGGCAGACCACAGGGGCCTCCGTGTGCCCCACGTACCTGGGCTGATCCTCCCAGGGATGTGTCTCTGTGCTCTTCAGAACCCGTTCTCTCTTGCCTCCTTCTGCCAGAGTGACACCTACTGGAAAGTACGTGCGGACGCAGCCCGTTTCTGTGATACGGTGCTACTCAATATTTCCCTGGTCTATTTTTGCACAAGGGTAAGAATTTCAACCAGCTTGGATAAACACACAAGTTGTAAGCCCATTTCTGTGATATGGTGCTACTCAATATTCCCCTGGTCTATTTTTGCACAAGGGTAAGAATTTCAACCAGCTTGGATAAACACACAAGTTGTGTGACTGGAAGATAAATTTGGCGATGGTTGCTTAGAAACTGACAACAGTGCAATCAATAGGAAGTTTCCCAGAGTGCTCTACTTCAACACCTTTTAAAGTGCCAAAGTTTGCAAAACCATTCATTGTATTTCAATATGTGAAATTTCCTTTTACCTTGAATAAAAATGATTAGATTTTGTTTCTGTTTTTAAACTTTTTTTCTAACTCAAATTCAGAGTGAAAATAATGAGACTGTTCATCAAGAATTTGGACGTTCTGGTGTCTGTGTGCTTCAGCTCTTCGGTGCAAGTAATAATGACGATGAAGAGGACGATGTAGACATTGAGAGCTAATACTTTCACAGCGATCATCACATGCCAGAGGATAAGTGTTTTACATTTGTTCACTCACTTCTTAATGATTTCTGTTCTCCTTATTAAAAACTTTGTCTAAAGGAAAACACCTTTAGGTGTTTGATTTTGAGAAGGTCAAATTTAGACTGTATTTTTTTCAAAGTGTAGGAAAAGTCTAGTATTTGCTTATTATTTCCTTAAGCTTGATGAAAGGTCTGGAATATCCATGCTTGGTTTTCATCACAATGCATTGATAATGATTATTAATCACCCTTTAAAGCATTAATCACCCTTCAAAGGGTGGTCCTCTTTAGACAAGGGGAAATGAGTAACTTTACAGCAAAGAAACATGACAAACACCCCCTCAGTCAGGTGACCAAGGCCAACTCCAACAGTCACAAATCATGTTGATATATGTACCCTTGACATACAAAGACTAGGAGGTAATCAGCAACATGATCCCCCATCATGGAATTTCTCAAACACATTCCAGAGTCTCCCACTGGCGTGTCTGTTTGCCAGCTGAATTCCTTTTCCCTCGAATGCATCCCCAACCTCTGGAAACCTATACATCCCCAGAAGACCAGCCTTAACTGCTACCTGCTCCAGGAAGCTTTCTCTAAGCCAGAAGTTATTCCTCCCTGTCTATGTGGTTATTTGAACTGGACTCATAGTTGCTTTTTAAATAAAAAGTCTCTAGATTCAGGCAGAGCCAAGCACCATGCCCTACTCTCTCCATGTATCCACCTTAATCCTATCTTATGAACTTCACATGACTAAAGAGACTTACACGTATCGTGGGAAACTGTGTATCCTCATTGGATTGTAAGGATCTTGAAAGCAGAGTTTATACCTATCCAATTTCTGTCAACTCAAAAGTACTCATTCCAGGGAGCAAGATGGCGACGGGTCTGCAGTGAGCGTGCCAGAGGACAGAGAGACCCTGTGAAGTGTGCGCTGTGCTGCCAGAGTACTATTTGCATTTCCAAGAGCAACAAAAAACAAATAAATCACTGATCAACTAATCTACAATGAAAAAAAAAAAAAAGCAATTACAGTCTCGAGGTTTTAGGGCCGATGCAAAAGAAGATTCCTGAGAGCGACACAACCGCGCCGGGAGACCGAGCAGCCCAAGGCAACAAAGGCCAGGAAAGACGGCAGCGGTGACACAGAGACGGAGAGGAAGGCGCGGGACGGCCCAGCTCTGGCAGCTTTGTGAGTGACCCCCAGCCCAGCCCCGCTTGGGGAGCAAGCGCCAGCCCGACCCCCGCTTACCACACCAGGCTAGGCGCCTTCAGCAGCGCTGCCTCCATTTTCTCCAGGGGGGGCGGAGCCGGCCGGCTCAGATCGGGCAAGCCAGCCATCTTCACTTGGTGCAGCTCCTCACTTCTTCACTGAGCCGAGCCACTTGTCTGCCTCGACGCGGGGCACCCCGGGGCCTGTGGACCGGCCTATAGTCCCACTCTTCCCGCGGATCTCAGCCGGGGCTGGTAGCGTGGGAAGTCCCCGGCCAGCGTCGGGGGGGGGGCTGGGAAGAGAAGCCCGCCCAGATCGCCTCTCCGCCACACCCTGGGCGTCAGCCCCAGATAAACTCCCTCT
>NW_007731315.1:119733-128669 GCF_000696425.1 Galeopterus variegatus | reverse complement strand
GGCCATAATAATCATATACATTGTATATTGACAAAATAAAAATTAAAAAAAAAAAAAAGTACTCATTCCAGTGAGGCCTGTGGGCTCCTAATAACATACAGAAACCACAGTGAGTCACAGGAAGGTAAAAATCTAGATAATAAAGGTATCAGAAAACTGAAGTTAATTAAATTCTATGGTTATTAGTGAGAATCACCCCCTGTTCTTGGCACAACTCAGGGAACATAATGTTTCAACTTCTGATGAGAAGAACTGATGTTCAAATCAGACAAATGATTATTTGAAAAGGAAAAAATCCTTTTAATTTAGGATTTTTCTAACTCTGTAATTTATTTCTGTGTTAAGAGGCATTTTGCAGACATATTTTAAGAATATCATTCTTTAAAATCTCATCTCACATCTTCAGACATTTTTCTGTCACTATAACCAGTGTCTAGACATCCAAATTAAGCACTGTAAACCCAACAACAACCAAAATGATCCTTCTGCTTTAGATAATGTGTACACAAGGTCACAAACATGCAAGCGTACAAATATTTTCAACATGTACTAAATAGGAGACCTTTATTTGTAGACAAAGATATTGATGTTGCTAAGTGATACTGAACAAATCATGAGCTATAAGTCTTTTTTATTTATTTCCATCTATTTCCCACTCACAAACAATTATATGCAGATTGTTCCAGGTCTGCATATAATTAGACTCAACTAGAGTGTCACATTTACTAAAAATATATAATAACAGAATACTAACCTATTATTTTTCAGAGCATTCCTTAAAAATATACAGAGAACGAGTGAAGTCTTAA
This sequence comes from Galeopterus variegatus, assembly GCF_000696425.1. Taxonomy (NCBI): domain Eukaryota; kingdom Metazoa; phylum Chordata; class Mammalia; order Dermoptera; family Cynocephalidae; genus Galeopterus; species Galeopterus variegatus. The sequence goes on along the minus strand of NW_007731315.1, from coordinate 127,860 downwards.
CTAAGCAACATCATAAAGAAAGTCAATTAACCAAATAAAATGATTCTTGGTTAGTTTCAACCTAACTTTAGGACCTTCTTTTGCATAGCAGACTCTGATTTTTTCTTAACAAGACAGAAATAAAGCCAGGCAAAGAAAATCCATAAGCAATCCCAAAGGGGAACAGTAAATAACTGCACACACATTCTCCATAGGATAGCCAATGAAGAATAAAACTGACCGATTTAGGTTCTGTCACCTTCCCACACCTTCTAGAAGAACAACATCATCTAAAATTGGGACACAACAGGGAAGGAAGAGTAGAGAGCAAAAGTTCTCCAGAAGCCACCTGGACAACCAGCTCGCAAGTGTTAGGAAGTGGCGGGAGGAGGATGAGCACCTGGCCACCTATCAAAGGACAAATCAGACTGGGCACCAGCCTCAGAGATGGTCCAAGGGGAGGAGACTCCACGGGCCAGAGTACAATCAGGACCTCTCAGGGGTAAGGGTGCTGATGGAGTTTGGATGTTATTGTTCCCCTCAAAATTCATGTGGAAATCTGATCCCCAGTGTGGCAGTGGTGGGAGCTGTTTGAGTCATGGGGGCGGATTCCTCATGAATGGATTGATGCCCTCCTGGGAGGGAGGGGTAGTGAGTGAGTTCTCTCTCTGTTAGTTCCCGCGAGAGCTGGTTTTTTAATAGACCCTGGCGTCTCCCCTCTCTCTCTCTCTTGCTTTCTCTCACCATGTGATCTGCTTGTACCCACTGGCTCCCTGCCACTTTCCACCATGAGTACAAGCAGCCTGAGGCCCATGCCAGATGCAGCTGCCCCAGAATCATAAGCCAAATAAACCTCTCTTCTTTATAAGTTACCCAGTTTCAGGTATTCTGTTATAGCAACACAAAAATGGACTAATATGGGTGTCTTAAAGATATTCTCAGGGCTGGCTGGTTCACTCAGTTGGTTAGAGTGTGGTGCTTATAACACCAAGGTCCAGGGTTCCATCCCTGTACCAGCCAGCCACCAAAAAACAAGCCAAAACAAAAAAGGTATTTTCAAAAATACACAAATTCAGATCTAGAGATGGTGCATGATTCTTCCCAATACCTCTATGCAGAGACTAGGAGGCATAAGACGTGAGGCCTTCCAGTGCCTTCCAATGGCTCTGGGGTTCTGTGACATCAGCCACCACCTGCCTGTGCTTGCCCAGCAAGCAGGAAACAGATGCACTGTGGAAAGGGCTGGGACAATTGAGGAGCAGGCACTCACCCTGGCTGGGCTGGGTGCCGCAGGCCTGGGTGGTAGCTGAGTCTCTCTTTCCTTGTTTTGCGCACTGCCTGCCTCACAAGCCCCCACGCACCATGGTCAGGGTCTGCTCAGTCTGCCCATGCAAGTGGATTCTTCCCACTTCTCCCTGTTTTTCCCTTTAGGAAGAGGACCCTCTTTTGTTCCAGCGGCAGTCCCCGCCCCCAGTTCTACGTGCTTCAGCTGCTGTTGTCATCCTTCCTCTCTCGCCACCCCACCCCGAGGCTTAGGCCACCTTGCAGGGCTCACTCTCCCCTCCACATCAGCACGCAGTTCTGGCCCAGGAGCGAGTCCCCAGCAAGGCTGTATGCAGACAGAACACGAAACAGATCCCCTGTAGAAGGGAATACACAGGAGCCCTCGACCGCCGCATCTTAACAAGGCGACCCTGGAGGGTGGGTCACACATGCCCCAGCGCTGCCACCATGGGCTGAGGGTTGCTGGTCGCACAGCATGGCCCTGCCTCCTTTCATTACCACTGGAGGAGAAGCCAAAACCTGGGTCCCGCTAAGAGGTAGGAGGCAGTATGGGTGGCAACGGTGGCGTTGAGAGAAGCTCCCAGTGCTCTGCGACCTCATGCCTGGAGGCCAAGTCCTGCACTCAGATGAACGGGAACCAGTAGCCACCAAACACTGCAGCAGAGCAGCCAGGGGCAGTGTGGCTGGAGGGTACTGGGCCAAGGTGACAGCATCTGTGCCCATCAGAGGGGCCTCGAGGGAGGCAAAGAATGGGACATGCCAAATTGGAAATTGGCACCAGGTGGACGTCTCGGAAGGGGCCATGTCGACACAAGGCTCTAGACACCCCTATGACGTGACCCCCAATCCTGCTTGTCACAAGATTCCCTCCAGCACCCCCCAGACAGCCGTGGGGACTGTTGGTTGACCACACAGACTTTCCTCGGTGTGCACCCATGCAGTGAGCTTCTGGCAACGTGAATGCTTGCTGCCGCTGTTACCCACATGCAGGACACTGCTTGGTGCCACTCAGGCTGGAACGGCATCCCCGGCTCTCCTTTCCCCTTACCGTAGCACCCTTCCATCCCACTCGCTACCCCCTCCAGCTTTGATTCATTCCAGCATTACATCTCTCCACAGATCCATTACAGGTTCAAGAATTTTGTTTTCACCCATCACTATTTGCATAAAACCAATCAGTTGAAGATGTTTCCTATGCTAGCTTTCTCTTTCCTCTGTTACAGAAATTAAACGATTCTGTGAATGAAACCACTTTCCACTTACATTCGGCTGCATTTCTGCTCACGTTTGGCTGTGTTCCTGCTCAGGGCTCTCTATTTTATACTCCGGGTGAAGTATATCCCTTATTCTCCCTCCAGAACCCCTGAAACATTTTGTTGGAAAATTTTTCATGACTCTAACTTTCATTATTACTATGTTGCAGTAATCTGTTTTCAAATCTTATGTTAAGTAGATAGCAAGCCCCTTGCTGACAGCAACTGTGCCTAATTTCTCCATGTGGGGGAATATGGCCAAAAACCCACAGAAAGTTTGTAAATTAAGATAAGCGAGCTGGATGAGAGCAAATGTTTAGAACAATCCACGAGGCAGGATTATCATCTTTATTTTATAGAATAAATGCAGCTCAGAGAAATTAAGATACTTGCCCAGGCAACCCTGGCTTCTAAATTGGCAGTGCCTGAATATGAACCTACCTCTGTTTGAAAAACTATCAAATGTTTGAAAGATGTCAGAATTGCCTTCTTGACCACTCTGCTGTTGGCTTCCCCAGAAAAGACAAGGAAGAGGACCAAATGCTGGGAGCTTTTAAATTCCACAGCTCGGAGCTCATTTCTTTAAACTAAGACTGCCCTAGCCGCCCCTGGTGCTGCTGGTCTGAGCACACGCTGGGGCTGGTTTCAACGCTTCCGCTGCCCTGTCAGTCTCTTCACCTGAGCTTCTGCCAGACCCTCTGTCCCCTTCCTTCCGTGGGCACAGCCTTTTCATGTTTCACTCTTGCTGCACGATTTCTCAGATGCAGCTCCCTTTCTTCAGATGTGTTTAAACACAATTACAGATCTGTTCTTCAATTTAAATGCCAGAGTGAGTAAAATAAATTTAACAGAACCATCTGGTCCCTTTGCAGCATACACACAAAACCCTCTGCCCTTAAGCACCCTGACTGGACAGATCCCAGGACCTTCCAGAGCCTGCACCTTGGTCTGTGACCAGGAGCACCAAGTTCTGAGCCCTGAGCGCTCTCACTGTGTCTGAGAAATGAAGGCAGCTGTTTTCATTATGGTTTTCATTATGGTTTTACCCCAAACAAAACTCCAACTTCTTATTAAGAATGTTTAATAAAATCAACACGGCGTTAAAAACCGACAGCAGGGAGCTTAGCCCATTAGATGCGTGAGTGGCACTTCCCCCATGCCTGAATGGAAATATTTCTCATCTTCATATGGCTTTTCTGAAACATCCTAATGTCACCCCAGCCAGTCCCCACCCCCACTCATGACAACGTCTTTGTGAGGTGCAACCAGCATCGACCTGTGATGCAACTGGGACACGGCTCCAGTCAGAATCGGCTGGGCTACACAGCTGTGTGCTTTTGGGCACTGGAAACTCAAGAAGTTGCTTCAGGGCTCATGAAGTAACTAAGGGAGCCCCGCCTTGAGACGGATGGTAGAGTGGGAGCAGTATCGCTTGCATCGTGCCCTCGAGTATCTATTAGGCACTTACAGAGTGAACCCACACAACTAGACACTGATGGATTTCCCTACAACTTCAAGACACTGTTCTTATGCTCAAGTAGCTGGTACAAGGAGTTAATCTTTCAAATAGTTCCAGCTTTCAAAGAACCCCAGAATCTACAGTCCTAACTTCAAGGTATAAGTATCACGTGATCTTGAATGGATGTTAGTCAAGTCAATGGTGAAGTGTGCATTTTCTTCCTTTTTACTTCAAAGGATGATTTAACTGAAATAAAGCCAGTAATGGCATACAGATTAACAAAGGGAGACATGCGATTCTCACGAGCATGAGAATTATAAAGCCCATATCCAGCCCATTGTAATCTTATCTAGCATCGATAAATTTCAAGACAGCAAAAAGTTACAACAGTTGTACAGCCTCCCCTTACCAACCAGAATGTCAAGTGTTATCTTTTTAAATGGTGTGAGTGGAAGAGAAGGGGATACTTCCCCCAGGGGAATGGTGTGAAGCCTCCCTCCAGGTTAGCTGACTCTCATGCAACTTTGCAGAACCCGGCCAGAGGTGCTGCCTTCGTGCTGCTTCGTAACCCTGCTCTGGGAAGGCAGCACCCTCAAACGCAGCCCTTTCAGAGCCAGGGAAGCAGTGGGGTGGCAGCCACAGCACCAGGCCTAATTGGCTCATCTGAGGTGCCCACACACCAACAGGCAAACCAAGGGGGAAATGCTCTCTTCAGGTGTGACAACAGTTTATCACTTATGCTCCAGATGCCAAGGAGACCCACCAATATTATTCAGTTACATCCAAAATAAAGCAGCAACTTCAGCCATATGTTGTGGGGTATTTCAGCTAGATCGCCTGGAGCAGCACTGGAAGTCAGCAGTGGGAGAGTACATCTGCTCCTCTGCAGCACCTTCCTCCGACCTCCTCTCTCCCACCCATGGCTTTCTGCCCATGAGTTAACCTTTGCGGTCCAAGCTGCTGCGTCCATCTCCCCACTGTGCACACAAATCTAGTTCTTTGCTTCCACTGCTGTGGACTTTCACAAGTCCCTGCCCCCCACTGCATCCCAAATGGCAGGGACCGAGGCATCAACCCTAACCGTGAAAGGCCTCCAAGGCGGTGCAAATGCTCTCCTTTCACAGGTGAGGAGCTGAGGTCCAGAAGGCAGAAGGCATGGGCTTCTATCCCACACTCACCACGGCGCACCAGAACCCCAGCTCCCTGCTGCTGCTGAGCAATCCCACCCTGCTGCGGTTCAGGGTAACTGTGACTGAGACTTCCCAAATGAAGCCAACCAACACACCCTGGTGGTTCTTCACAACCCGCCTCCGTGACTGGCTTTCCCTGCCTTTCCAGAGCATTTTCATGTTTCACCTCTTGACAGGTCAATCCCACTGTGATCCGATCACAGCAGGCCTTTAGCAGACTTATGTAATAGGTTGGCTTTCTTGGCTCCATAGCAGCCCTACCTCGATCCTGCCTGGCCAGCTTCCCACCTTCCTCCCTCCCACAGCTCACCCTGCAGCTGCCCAACAGCACTCTGCAGGCCAGATAGGGCAGGAATAGTGTGGAGCAGCAGCCTGAGCTACTGCAGGAACCAACCATGACACTCGGGAGAAGAAACCCATTACTGAATCCCAACGGGGATGAGACAAGATTATCCAGAAGGGATTCTCTCACTGGGATATGTAGGGCCACTGAATAGGGCCTAGTCTTCAAATCATATTCATATTTCCCATACTTCAACTAAGGATTCCACGTGCATTTTGGTCCCCTTCTTTCCACACCTGTGAAACAGAGTTCTTATGCTCCAGGTGTCTTATCGCATGTGTGCGATGGCATGTGCATGGCAGTCAGGAGAACAGCAGTATGGTGAAAGAGCACTGACTTTGGGGGAGCAGGGTTGGAAATGCACCGCCCTTCAGAGTCCCAGGCCGTCTTCCCTCATCCTCCAGCAGCAATGTCCAGAGACACATCCATCAGGCAGTCAGTGGGCACCATGGAGAGGAGGAGGTGCAGGCCGCCCCCTTCTCCCAGCTCAGGACCTCTCAAGGAGCCCTGCCGGATAAGCCTGAACTGCCTGGCAACTAAAACCTCAAGGCTGACTTCATATGATGGATGCTTACATTCTAAGAAAGTTTAATTTATGTTTTATATAATAATACCTTCAATTACAAAAGCAATACCTGTTCATTACTGAAAATTTGGAAAGTACAGAGAAGCATACGAAGAAGAGACATAAATATCACCCACCATTATGTCAGGGAGTTGAACCCTTTATCCTGAGCAGCATCTGAAACTGTTGAACCAAACCTCTTCTTGGTCTATAGAATGCCACTCTTGTAAAGATGGCTTCTCTCTATCCTCGCAAGTTTACTGAGAGCTTAAATGTCACTAGGTCCCTGGTTAGGTCTACCTGTAAGCTTTGGCTGCCCTCCCTTCTAGTCTACTTAAGAGAAACAANCCCCTTCTCCCAGCTCAGGACCTCTCAAGGAGCCCTGCCGGATAAGCCTGAACTGCCTGGCGACTAAAACCTCAAGGCTGACTTCATATGATGGATGCTTACATTCTAAGAAAGTTTAATTTACGTTTTATATAATAATACCTTCAATTACAAAAGCAATACCTGTTCATTACTGAAAATTTGGAAAGTACAGAGAAGCATACGAAGAAGAGACATAAATATCACCCACCATTATGTCAGGGAGTTGAACCCTTTATCCTGAGCAGCATCTGAAACTGTTGAACCAAACCTCTTCTTGGTCTATAGAATGCCACTCTTGTAAAGATGGCTTCTTTCTATCCTCGCAAGTTTACTGAGAGCTTAAATGTCAGGAGGTCTCTGGTTAGGTCTACCTGTAAGCTTTGGCTGCCCTCCCTTCTAGTCTACTTAAGAGAAACAAGTTTCCAGTAGGTGCTTTGTAACTGCACACAACTTTACTTTCAGTCTACCTTCCAGAAGCCACTCAAGGTAAACCAATCTTTGGGCCAATCTATGGGCCTACTGCTGGGCTGATTTCACAATTTTCTGTCTCCTGAAAATGCTTCTTTGTACACATCTTTGTTTTCTTTTCGGGTCTGTGACTGTATTAAGCTCAAGGCTCAACTGCTTCCAGCTCCGAATACCTTTCCTGCTTAGGAGGTGGGGAGGAAGGCGCAGCTTCTGCTATTTATGGTGTAAAAGAAGGTTTGTTTACCCTATTAACACAATCAACAGTTGTGACTCCATGGCACCCAAAGAAGCACCCTGACTGGGACATAACACTCTGGGAAACAGCCCAGAGGCAGAGCAGCGCCTGGGGCCATCTCTCCGTTTCCACTAAAGTTTCCCAATCCTGCCTCTGAAAGTTATTTTTGAAAAGCAGCATGGTTCCACAGCAGGCCCAGTGATTTAAACAACAGTGTGGGGACTAGAAGTATGAATGCTAGCCTCAGGTCCACAGTGATTAGCGCTGTGTGTGCGTGTGTGCACATGTGGGTGTGCATGTTCAGGGTGGGCCTTGTCTGGTGTCCCTGGGTGCCCAGCTCATGCCAGAGCCTGTGCCCATTTCTCTCATGGAAACTTCATTAGTAAACCCTCTCAGCAGCCCTGTTTGAGGTAGGTGTTGGGTTCTTACCAAAGAAACTGTGGCTCAAAAGTTTAACTGACTTCCCGGAAGACAGAAAGAAGAAAAAGGACAGCGTTTGGATTTGAACTAGAGTCTGGGGGATTCCACAGGTCAGCCACAACCCAGGTGACTACCAATCTATCTCTGAGAACTAACATAACACATATCAGAGAAGTAAATGTGCAAAGATAATCCACAAATGCCTGTCAATGGATGAGACGCTAATTTTAACAATAACGCAACAGTGCAAATTCTCTCCAATTGCAAAGTCTTAGTCTTCAATTTGGTTTGTTAAACCTCCTTCGGGGCTCCAAAGTCTTTTAGACCCTTAAATTGCACGCTTCCATGTCCTTTGTTCCCTGGCAGCACACCCTTCAGTAAACAAAATTCAATGGCACTGGGGCAAAACTGCAAGGTAAAGAGTCGGGCAGTCTCAGATTCAGATGGCTCAACACCAGGCTCACGTCTGCTTATGAGTGTTCTGGCAGGAGGAGGCTACAAATACAGGACGGAGATAATTTTAGGAGCAGAAGCATAAGAGCTTTAGCTCCAGCCCACGTTA
>NW_007731315.1:110896-119344 GCF_000696425.1 Galeopterus variegatus | reverse complement strand
ATACAGGACGGAGATAATTTTAGGAGCAGAAGCATAAGAGCTTTAGCTCCAGCCCACGTTAGATCCTGCGGTTGTCCCATGAAGGTACTAAAGGACACAAAAAGCTGATTGCTCATCTGTGTACCTGTCATCCACACCTGACAGCTTTCAAGGAAGGGGTCGGCTTTCATTGGCAGGATTGAATCAGAAGAACCATATTGCATAAATCCTTAAGAAACTTAAATGGGTTTAAGTTTCCTAAATTGCATTTCAACGAGCTGTGTTTGCATCCTCTGGCTTGCCACACCTGAAGAGCCCTCCACGTGGGCAACGATGCCACATGAAGTGCCTGTGAAAAGGCAGTGACCAGAGACCATGCTGACTATGTTCATCAGTGGACAGACTCACCTTAACGTCTGGGCAACTGGGTGGCACACAGACAGAAAAGGAACACATAAGAAGGACCCAGAAGGGATACGGGCAGAGGGAGGCATCTTCTGTCCAGAGGGCTGCTTGGACACATGAGTGGCCCCTTCTTTTTGTCAACACAGAGATCCCCCAAATCTGTGTTCAAAATAGCTCTCAGTAGCAGGGAAGCAAACTCTGGGGAAAGGATTTAAAAACACCAAGGACTCTCAAGAAAAAACCAACATTAAATGAGAACAGAGCAGAGTTTTGTGAGTTTCTGGAACTCCTCTCTGTCCCTGTCCTCCCCCATTATTCCTGAGGTCTGCCATGATAAGGACTAAAAGCCCCCCTCCCTGGAGGAGACTACAGGAGGGTGATAGAGGCTGACACAGTGTGCACAGGACTGTGACAGAATCTGCATAAAGCTTTGAGGGGAAACCAGCAAGTTCTGCCTGGAGGGTTGGGGGTGGCTTCCCCAGGAGGGGACATTGATCTGCTGCAGGTGGAAAGGTGCACTGGACAGTGGAAACGGCATGGGAAATGGCATGCAGGATCACACAACAGCCAAATACTTACTGTCCGTAAGTGGGTATTAACACCTGCTTCACAAAATACAATATCCCCTAAATTGACACAACTTTTTAAAGCACTAACTGAATCCCCAACGTAAACTATGCAACAGTCAGCTCCATGAATAGAGCTTTACTGCTGTCAGGTAAGTCAAACTTGAGTTAAAAATAATCTTTTTCGTATCCCAGTATTACATTCAGAGCACTGAACTTCTCACACCAGGCAAGGTCCAAAGGTAATCCACACACTTTACAGATTTAGAGAGCATTTCTAAAGCACTGTGACTTAGAGCAGTGTCCTGAGGCATCTCAATGGCTAGCAAGCACCAGGCAAGGTCCAAAGGTAATCCACACACTTTACAGATTTAGAGAGCATTTCTAAAGCATTGTGACTTAGAGCAGTGTCCTGAGGCATCTCAATGGCTAGCAATCATATTCGGTATTAACTAGAAACATGCAGATTGCTGATGACTGTAACTAACAGTATTTCAGTAAGAAACTCCAGATCTAATCTCAAAAGGGAACCTAGAAAACCCACCACCTGGGAAAATCACTGTTCACATTTTGGCTGTTATTCTTCTAGTTAACTCTGTGCACATGCACGTGAGTGTGTGTACATCCCTTTTTAACACAGGAAATCAAAATGATCCTCACAGTTCTCTTTCCCCCCAACAGTATGTGCTGAATCTCTTTCTGTAATTTCTTTCACCAAGTCCCTGTTGTTGGCACTGGTTAGTGTGAATCCAATTTTCAGTATTATAATGATCAACGTAAAGTGAACCATGTTTCACTGTTGCAGTGAGCATCCCTGAATATTTGTATCTGTGCATTCATCTGAACTGCTGAGAAGAATGGTGTACACGTTTTACACTTTGTTACATTTTTCCCTAATATCTTCCAAAATGGTAGCACCAATTTATACCTTGGTGGGATCAGACTGGTTTTGGAGGTGGGGGATGGTCTTCAGCCACCTGCCTCCTGCCGGGACCTCCCTGCTGCTCATGAAGACTGGGACGGGAAGGCCTCTGTGGGTCCACAGGCACGAGCTTTCTACCCCACTCATGGACAGGGTGGCACCTGCAGGAAAGTGGGCAGGCACTGGCTGTACTAAACAGACTCCAAGCAGCCACAGGAGGCAAACCACCTGGCAAACCCAGAAGTAAGAAAGGAGAAAAAAATGCTGTTGAGCCAGCAGCAGAGTCTTCCATCTCAAAAACTGTTATCAGCAGACACTGATGATCTGCATATTTCACACCAGATTTTTCTGCTGACACACTGTAACTAACAATATGTGTGGAGTTTCCTTCAAATTACCTTTCCTACTGCTCATTATAATCTGAAGTGATTTATAGTGTTCCTATGAATCACATTGCACAGATTATTTTCTTCAATTCCAGCCAGCAGCTGTTGAAACAGACTAATAAATAACCACCCTAGAACTCCCACTGAACTCTCTGAAAAGGCTGAAAATATATTTAACAATGTACAGGATAAACACATCTTCAGTTCTCAGTCAGGACTGAATAACTTTGAGAAACTCAGTTATGAATGTACCTGGAGGGAAAAGAAAAAAAGGTTCTACACAACACATTTGGAATGCCTATTTCTTCCAGAAAAAAGTATGAGTCCTGGCGCTTCCCATCTCCGTTGGCCCTGCCCTTAACAACTGCAGACATCTGCAAACACTGGTGCCCTTACAAATACCAAATCCTTGAGTTTATTTTGTGTCTATTTAACTTTAGATACAAATCCACTTTGCCTTAGAGACTAAACAAAGAATTATAGAGAGCTCAGTTTCTTGGCCTACATCTCTTACGTTTTTTAAAATTCATTTTTTTAAACAAAAGACAAACAGATAAAGTGGAAAGATTTGGTGCAAAAACACACAGAATGAAACACCCTGCTTTAGCAAGACTCCACTGGCAGCTGGCTGTGTGGTGCTCGGTTGCATGTTCTCGTTTCCTTGTTCTTGGGCCAGAGGGAGCTTCAGCCTGTTGATGCCACCACTCGCCTGCCCTACACACCAGGGATTTTTTTAAACAAAAGACAAACAGATAAAGTGGAAAGATTTGGTGCAAAAACACACAGAATGATACACCCTGCTTTAGCAAGACTCCACTGGCAGCTGGCTGTGTGATGCTCGGTTGCATGTTCTCGTTTCCTTGTTCTTGGGCCAGAGGGAGCTTCAGCCTGTTGATGCCACCACTCGCCTGCCCTACACACCAGGGAAGTCAGGGCCTCCAGAACTGTCCCCTGGGCCTGATGGTGATTTCAAGGGCCCACCTGGCCAAGCCAGCCCAGGGCACAGCCACCTGGCCCACATCAAGACATTCACCAGCTGGCAAGGCAACTGCTCCTTTCCTCCAGAAAGACACTGGCTATACTTCCTCTTTGTGCACTGGGGATTTCTTTTCTGAATTAAGAATTATAACTAGATAGTGAATTATTTACCTGTTGAATGTACCTAATCCAGGATGCAAGTGAACATCTATGCAAATATAAATCTTTATGTTAGTCCCATAAATCCCTGATGTAACTTCTTTCCTCCCACCAAGACACTGCTATAGGCATCAGGATTCCTACTTCATTTGTTATTCTCATTTGCACAAAGAAGAAAACACAAATATTTTAACAGTGATGAATACTGAATAAGTGTGGGGGGTAATAAACATTGTCTTTAAAAAGGTGAAAAGGGAGTGGAAAATAATCTGTTTATCTGCAACACACAAAAAAGAGCTTTCTATAGTGATGGACACAAACTCAGGAAGAGCTTGCATCTGTATTTCCTTATTGGCAAAAAAGAAATATTAGCTTCTTCGAGTTCTGGTTCCTCCCTTGAATAGCTCTTTTTCTATGCAAATAAAATGAAATTGAACTACATTTGGTGACTGAAAAATTGCCCTAATAAATTCTCCCTGCAGCTGGCCAGTGTTCATACAGGCGCCGGCGTGGGCCATCGTGCCCAGGCAGTCAGATGCTGCACATCCACTTCTTGGATCCCAAATCTCCCGAGAGGACTCAGAATAAAGTCTTTTTATTCTGGGAAGGCTCAAAGACAATTTCCCAACCAGCTTTTATAACTCTGACAAGCCTATGAAAGCAATCACTCCACTTTGAGAGAAAGAGTACGTGACTGGAACCACTTGTCTTTTTCTTTTCTTTGTAATGAGGGGAGGAGAATTAAAGCTAAAATCAAAAGTTACACCAAGGGAATCTAAATTTCTCGTTAAGAACCAAAGAGGTGAAAAAACACTGGCCCCCAATTTCCCTCCTAGGGACAAATAAGAAAAAGATTAGTCATCATTCCTTCAAAGACTTCATTAAGGAGATAAACTCCAGAGCCTTGAACCCTACCTAGAGCCAAACTGCCCTAAAGAAGGCTTTTCACAGTGACAGTAAAAGAGTCATAGAGATCAAAATTTTAAATGACATCCTTCACATCCAAGAAAAGCTATACACAGTGTAGTGGACTGAATTATGTCTCCCCAAAACTCACTGAAGCTTGAATTGTGTCTCCCAAGTTGTATGTATTAGAAACTTAGCCCTCACTGTGTAAAGAGGGTGGGAAATCCTATTATGGTAACTGAAAGGTGGAGCCTTGAAGAGGTGAATGGATTGTAGGACTAAGCAGTAGTGAGCGGATTAATAATGGTGGTCAGGGGCGTGGTTCTGAGGGCTTTAGAAAGAGAGTGAATGAGGAGGCTACTCTCTGCTCTCTCTGCTTCCACCACCTTACAACGTGAGACCCCTGGGTCACTGCTGCCACCCCCAGATGGACTTTGGACTTCCCAGCCTCAGAAACTATAAGCAATAAATTTTGTTTTTCTTTACAAATCACCCAGTTTCAGATATTTTGGTGTAAGCAACAGAAACAAACTCATACACATGGAAAGCTGCTTTTTTCTCCCATTTAAACTATACTGTCCCACTAATGATTCTTTAATTGTGCTTTATGATATGCAGAACTATCCACACATTTTATTTTGATATAAGTACAAAAGTATTATTATCCCACTTTTACAGACAAGGAAACCAAGGATTGATAATGTGATGGAGGTTACAGACACTAAATTCCTTGATGCCTGACTTATAGCAGTCAGCAGACCTGACTTCCTGTCACGACTCAGGCATTGATGAACTTGGCACACAGGACCTTGACCATACTGCTGATGCTTAGTTCTTTCAGTTTCCAGGCAGAGCCTGTCTCTATTTCCATATGACACTTTTTACTTTTCTCCATACCCCATCCAATTATTTAACCAACTTTCAGAAATAAACAGCTTCATAAAGGCAAATGTATTATTAGAGTAGCCATTGAGAGAGTATGAAGTTCTCTGAAACAGAAACCAAGTAACTTTTCATCAGTCCTTCAGAGAACACTGATAAGAGAAGGTATTTTCCAATCATTTCAAAAATTACATAGAACCTTAATGGACTAAACACACCAATTAAAAGGAAGAGATTTTTCACAATAGACAAAATAATAAATAAATAAATAAAACAAGACCCAATGTTGTTTATAAGAGGCATTTAAATAGTAAATTGTTGAAAAAGATAAACAATACACAATGGATTAATCCATTCACAAGGGCACAGTCCTCATGATCTAATCACCTAGTAAAGGCCCCACCTTTCAATTACCGTAATAGGATTTCCCACCCTCTTAATACTGTTACAATGGAGATCAAGTCTCCAACACATGAACTTTTGGGGGACATACTCAGCCCACAGCACTGGCTATCAGCAAACTTTTTTCTGGAAAGGGCAAGACAGCAAATATGGTAGGCTTTGTAAGCCATACAGTCTTGTCACAACCATTAAACTCTGTTTTTATAGTACAAAAGCAGCCATAGATGATATGTTTTTAAAAAACTGGTATAGCTCTGTTGCAATAAAATTTTATTTATAAAAATAGGCAGTGGTTAACAATCTGTAGTTTGCTGACCTCTAAACTAATAATAACAATAGTAACTTTTTAAAAATCATTGAAGACATAAAAAGTCTGAAAAACATTTACTTTTAAAGTGAGTGTGGGGAGACCATACACTAGGCCTTAAAACAAGTTGCAATTAATTTTAAAGACCAAAATCATACAAAGTGAATTGTCTGACCACAACAGAATTAAATTAGGAATTAACAATATTAAAATAAGTAGGAAACCCCCAGATATTTGGATATTAAGCAATCCAGTTTTAAATAATGAATGAGTAAAAGAAGAAATCATAAGGGAAATTTAAAATATTTTGAATTGAATAATAGTAAAAATAAAACAGTTCAAAATTTGTGGGATACAGCTAAAGCAGTGCATGGAGGAATATCTATAGCTTTAAATGCTTGTGTTAGAAAAGAAGATAAAAAATTGATGATCTGAATTCCCACCTTAAGAAATTAGAAAAAGAAGCACAAACTAACTCTAAAGTAAGTAAATGGAAAGATATAATAAAGATAAGAGAAATCAATAAAAAAATAGAAAAATATAGAGAAAATTGATGAAGACAAAAGCTATTTATTTGACAAGATCAGTAAAACTGATAAGTCTCTAGCTAGACTAGTCAGGAAGAAAACAGAGAAGATACAAATTACCAATATCAGAAATAAAAGTGGGAAACACCACTACAGATCCCACAGATGTTATAATGATAATAAAGAATATTATGAATGATTTTGTGCAAATAGATCTGACAACTTAGATGAAAATGGACAAATTTCCTGAAATATATAAATTACAATAATGCAAGATTGGTAAAAGGCCATAAAAAATGATTACATTGTATAATGCTGAATGTACTAATTATCCTGATTTGAGCATCACATATTGCATACAGGTATTGATATTCATCTCTACCCCACAGATATCTACAATCAATTATGTTACAATAAAAATAAATTAAATAATGAATGCAAGAAGGAATTTAAAAAATTTAAAAGTTCTACATCAATTACATAACTTGAATATGTAATTAAATCTCTCTTTCTCTTACACACACCTTCATACACACACACACACACACACACACACACACACACACACACAAATTCTAGGCCAAACTGGCTTCTCTGATGAATTCTATCAAATATTTAAAGATGAAACAATACCAATCTCACCCAAGTTACCTCATAAAATAGAGGAGGAGGGACAATTTCTCAACTCATTTTATGAAGCCAATATTACTCTGATACCAAACCAGATAAAGACATCACAAAAAAGAGAAAATAGTAGGCCAATATCTCTCATGAACTCATATGCAAAAGTTCTTGGCAAAAACTTTGGCAAACAATGCCAACGATATATAAAAAGAATAATACATTTATCCCAAGAATAGAAGGTTGGTTTTACACCTGATAATCAATCAATATAATTAATCCTAATTTTAGAACAGACATATTTCTTAAAACCATACAATCATTTCAATTAATCTTCAAAAAGTAAATACACAAATAACCAATGAGCACAAAAAGAGATGCTCTACTGCTCGCCAGGGAAATGCATATTAAAACAACAAAATGTACTACACAATCATCAGAAAGACTAAAGGTAAAAAGACTGACGATATCAGATGCTGATGAGGATGTGCAGCAATAAGATCCCCTATTCATTGTTTGCTGGAACATAAAATGGTACACCCACTTTGAAAAACAGTATGGCATTTTAAATTAAACATATATTATCATATTACCTAGCCAGTCAAATCTTGGTCACTTAATAAAGAGAAATGAAAACATATGCCCACAAAAGACTTCCATGTAAATTATAATAGAAGTATTATTCATAATAGCCCCAAACTGGAAACAATTAAAATGCCCATAACTGATAAATGGCTACACAAACTATAGTGTATCCATATCGTGGAACACCATTCAGCAATACAATAGAATGAACTACTGAACCACACCATTAAATAAATGAATCTGAAAAATATTACACTAAATTAAAGAGGTAACTCTAAAAGGATAACCTAACGTATGCTTCCATTTACATCATATTCTAGAAAGGGGAAAAGTAGAGTGACAAAGCAGATCAGAGGCATCCTGGAGCCCAGGCTAAGGGCTGGGGACTGAGAACAAGGGTTCTTGAGCAAACTTTTCAAGTTAATGAGGCTGTTCTAAAACGTGACTGTGGTGTAGATTACATGACCATAGATAATTGCCAAAATTTACCAAGCTGTTCATCAAAAATGAGTAGCTTTTTTTTAATTGGCTGCAGATACTTTATTCTCTTAATACAGAAAATTACATTGATTTTTCAAATGTTAAACCAGTCTTGCATTTTGGAATACATGTAACTTGGTCAGATGCATTAATCTCTCAGTAATTGTTAGGCTTACTTTGCTAACATGCATTTTTAGAGTTTTTGCATATTTTTTATTTATTAACATTACTTTTTTTTTTTTTTACATTCTATGATGTTGCAGAGCAGTTAGGGGGAGGGAAAGAGGGGAAAGGGAAGGAAATAGGGTGGAAGAAGGAGGAAGGAAGAGGGGCAGGGTTGAGG
>NW_007731315.1:103653-109631 GCF_000696425.1 Galeopterus variegatus | reverse complement strand
AGTTCTGTATTCCTGACCAGTCTCCACTGAGTGGTCCTACACTGACTGGGGAGCAGATCAGTTGTCAAGGACAACTTCACAAGAGAAACCAAAGTACCAGACATTCATGGAGAAGCAGAGAAAGACAGGTAAAGATGATCCTGACACCAATCACCATCAAAGCCACAGAGGTGACAAAACGGGATGTTATTCTCACTGAGAGAGGCATGGCCACAAAGGACTGTGGGGCACAGGACGACCACAGCAGAGAGGGCTGCCCTGGTGACTGTGGAGACTAAAACATCCAGGGCCCTGACTGCCAACCCAAGGAGGTAGGCTGCACAAAACGGGGCCTGAGGAGCCGCTTACCTGTGTGTACCTGTGTGTGCATCTAATTTTAAAAGATGTGATTAGAGGTATGTTTCAAAAAGACAGATTCAACCAGGCACTGAAAGGGGATAGAGCCTGAGAAATCAGCTGGAAAAATATCGTAACCATCCAGACAAGAGGCAATGCAGGGCAGAACAGGGGAGAGAGAGTGAAGAGAGGAACCGAGGGTAAATATGACATGCGGACCCAGTAATGATGCCTGGCTGTAGTCTGGATCACATGGGAATGAGCCAAGGCAGGAGTCAGCCTGAGAACCTGGGAGAATCCAGATCTGAAGGGCACAGTACGCAAGCCCCCGGCACACGCTCAGGTCTCCGAATGCTCCCTTACCTCATGCCCTTTTGTGTCCCTGACCACCCTGAGAACTTCTTGACAGAACAAGGCATCGAACTAATCTCGATTTCCCACAGAGCCTTGTTCCTGGCAAACATGGACATGTGTGTGGACCGGCCCAGTGACAGTTGTGGTTAAACCAAGATTGTTCAGCCAGTGGCAGTCTCCACGGCCAACAGCAGAGGAAATAACCCTCCAAGGGAGCCTTCCAGGTTGCTCTGGGGAAGGTTGCCGGCTTCTGTCTCCCTGTCTGCCCCTTGCCTCTGAAAGAGCTGGCTTACCCAGCAGGCCTGACGTCCCGCCACTGCGATGGCGGGCTTAACTGAAACCCAACGGCCTCACCCTCAGTCCTCCCAGCTGCCTGTGTCCCCTCTGGTCTGTGTCACAGCAGCAGGCAGAGCTGGCAACCAGACTCCAGCTAAACCATCTGAGGCCACTGCCAGTGGGTTTTTGCTATTGTTCAAGAGAGATCATGAAGTTTTCTATCCCTCGTCCTGAAGCCTTCCTATTCCAGGTATGTTTCTCCAAACTGCAAAAGAATATAAGCAAATCTTCTCATTCATTTAGGTTAAAAATGTAAATAACATTCCTGTTTATGAATAAAAAAAGTTTTTGTTTACAGGGTGATATAACAACAAGTCCTATTAAAAATTTAACCAGCTTTCTGAAAATAAAATTTGACACATGTAGAGCATCACCAGGAAGCCCAAATACCGAACATGTCCGGGCTGCACAGTGAGCTAATCTCCCTCTAATTTAGAAAGTGCTGATACATTCACATGGATGCCACATGAGAGAAACAGAGAGGGTTCCAGGAAAGTGAAGATAAGAACTTCCTTGAAGTAATAGTCTGTAAAATCTAAAGAAGGTGGCACAATTTAAAAACACCGGGAGTCTCAGTGACAGAAATGAAAAGGACATGACGTGTTCTAAAAATTCACAGGAATGGGCTGGTCCAGTGGCGCACTGGATAGTGTGCCGCTTGGGAAGCGTGGTGGCGCTCCCGTCCGAGGGTTCGGATCCCACATACAGACCGGTTCCCGCTCACTGGCTGAGCGAGGCGCGGGAGCAACACCGAGGGTTGCGATCCCGTTGCTGGTCCCCGGTCCGGTACGGGGGCAACACTGAGGGTTGCGATCCATTGCCGGACACGGAAAAAAGACAAAAGACAAAAAAAAAAAAAAATTCACAGGAAGCACCAGAAGGCAGAAAGCCTGGAGAGCTGAGAGACGCACCTGAGGATTATTCCAGAGGGTTCAGCAGGAATGCAAACAGGAAGGCAACAGTTTTGTGACCTATTCCACTTAAATGCACTTTACAATTGCATTTCATAGTCATTCATTTCATCCAGTTCTCGCAGCATCATTCCATTTTGCCTTTTGTCAAGTAAGAGAGCTGTGCAAGTTTCCTCAGTCCATTACAGTTCAGAAATCCCTTTAATTCCCAAAGTAGAGCATTAGCCACCTACTGAGGTGAGCCATTGAACTCAATTCAAAAATGCCCATCCACCCACCCACCCACCCCTCCATCCATCCATCCTTCTGGCTACAGACATAAATAGATATGTTTTAAAACCCCTATTATGAAATTCAGATGTACAGAACACTACTTTGTGGTATGGGTCAGAACATTATCACTTCCAAAATATCAATGGTAGTGGGCAACTGAGGGTACCAGTCATAAATAAAATTAATTTTTATATTAAACCCAGACATTTAAAACTAAATTTTTTGCCAGGCATAATAGAAAATATTTTGGTTTATACAAAGAATATGAAAAATTGAGATCATGAGCTAAATGTAAGTTTTTAATTCTGTTTCTTTCTTCACCATTAAGCTCTTTCACTTTAAAATGTTCTACAATCCCAAGATCTGCTAATTTCAATGTTATTTTATCTTCTCTTTCTTGTTCCTTCAAGGTAATGGGGAGTTAAACAGTCAAATGTTTGACAGTAGTTGGGGACCAGAAATATGTCAGTTTGATTGGATTATCAGTCTGAAAAATCAATTGTAGCAAGACAAATACCTCTCTGTGCAGACTTATACACACAGTTTATTCATCTAGAAACCCTCTTTCCAATATTAAACTTGATCCCATCACCAGAACAGTGAGTGCAGAGAGGGCCAGGGACAGTCTGTCTTGTTCACTGGCTCTTCCCTCAGCCTCTAACACACAGTAGGTGTCAGCGTGCTCAGAAATTGTGATGGATGAATTCATGGGAAACAATGGGTGAATTAATAGCTGTTATCTAACCAAAACCAAGAAAAACATGATGCATACTATTTATGGCCAAGTGAGACTCATTCCTATTTTTCTGTGTTTTGTTCTGCTTTCCAGCCAGCAGACTTGATGTGGAGTCTCCAAGCTCTCAGCCAAGGGCTCCTTCTGGGCTCCTACCTGGGATGGGGTCCACTGGCCCCCAGGCTTGGAGCCTAGAGGACCAAGGGCCCAGAGCCAAGGGTGCCATTGCACATTAGGAACGCAAAGGCACAAAGAGGGTTTCTGCCCCAGGGGTTAGGAATTCAAAATATTTTACAAGCACCACTCTATTAAAAATTATCACACAGATGACCATGCTTCTGTTCTGCCAAGTCTGAGGACGGTGGATTCTTCCCCATGTATATTAAAACCACAGACAAGATGATAAACATTACAAGATTAGGAGTGAGATTAGACTAATTATCTAGCTGATCTGGTTGCCTGGACTGTTCAATTCCTTAGACAAATGCCCTCATTTTAATGCCATCACCCTCTCCCACTCCCCTTCACACTTCTCCAGGAAATACAGTAAATGGGGACTAAAATTGTGTGTGGGTATTTCTTTTTTCCTAACTACATAGTCCCTGGAGTTGTAATTTGGCTCAACCTGTTTAGAAATAAACTCAGATCATCAAATCATAGTAACTGGCAGATCTATTTTATAATCATCAGTTTAATGCCACGTTTAATCCAGACGGAATACTACAACAAAGGTTTCATCCTCAAATTTAAATGTGTAGTCATGTGTTTCTCAGAGAGAGGAACGATATACCATCCAAAGGTCTGTAGCTTTGGTGTCTGATGGAGTTTGAATGTGTTGTGCTCCCAGAATTCATGTGGAAATCTGATCCCCAATGTGGCAGTGTTGGGAGCTGTTTGGGGCGGATCCCTCATGAATGGATTAATGCTCTCCCTGGGAGAAGAGAGGTCCTGAGTGAGATCTCACTCTATTAGTTCCCATGAGAGCTGGTTGTTTATAAGACCCTGGCACCTCCCCCCTCTCTCACCATGTGATCTGCTTGTCCCTGCCAGCTGCCTGACATTTTCTGTCATGAATAGAAGCAGCCTGAGGCCCATGCCAGAGGCAGCTGTCCCAGAATCACAAGCAAATAAACCTCTGTTCTTTATAAATTACCCAGTCTCAGGTATTGTTATAGCAACACAAAAACGGACAAATACAGTGTCCCTCCTGCAATCACTCTTTAATATTTGAATTCAATTGGATGAGCCCTCCCACCCCCATGACATTAACAACCCTCAGCAATTACGCCCTCAGATCTGACCTACTGCTTCCACTTTGAGCATCCTGCTTTGGAGCATCACCCCAAACCCCCCCCTCACTTCCACTGCACACAGTTCCACATGGTCCTCATTCTTGATTTTCCAAAGGAACACTACCACAAGACAAGTAGCTACAGTCTGACTAAGTCAGGGGGCACTGACAGAGTCAGCATTAATTAACATCACAGCTCTGCACAGCAGAAGCATGACCTGGCACAGGAGGTGCCCCCCAAAGGCTCTCCAGACCATCCCACAGCAGGACAGGCCAGCCCCCTGCACAACTGCTCCCTCCCCGTGAAGGACCCTCTCTGATCTACCCTGAACCCTTTACACTGTCTCTGATTGCCAGCACAACTCCAAATTTCTCCAAGCAGAGAGGGCCAGTCCTCTCTCTTTCTGTCCAGATTATGCCCAGGGGTCAGAGGGAGTGAAAACCACCTTTCCTTCTGAAAGAGGCCTAATGTTCTAGCACAGATAGCAGATCTCTGATTACCAGGAATTCTGCCTTCCTCCTCCCTCAGACGGTAGCCAGCCAAAATAACTTTTTTTCTTCCTACTGTAAACCTTTCTCCATTACACTGTTATCATAAAGTGGGATTATTAAGCATAAAACTGGTTCTACAAGTGGGACAACCACATGTCTGTCTCAGCAGTCAATAGTCTTTGTGTTGAATGAACATCAAACATGTGGCCTCATCCTGAGATGAACCTAGTGCCGTCTAGCAACCTGCCTGTGAGCTTCACAGCCTCCAAGACTAGCTTGGTTCTGAGCCCAAGGCAGGCCCTGGAGTTAAGAAATAGCAACTTCCAGCTTTTAACGGTGCAGGAACAGAGGGTAAGTGGATCGGGCCTGAAGGTGGCACAGTGTGGACAGCAAATGAATTAATGAGAATGATCATGTTAAGAGGCATGAATTTATTCTAAATCCAAACACTTGGCATGCAAGCATTTTGAATGAAATTCCTTCCAAATGAAGATCAACTGCCTAGGACGACCCCAGCCCATGTGACCATGAACCTGGTTCTCTGTGCTGCTCACCAAAACCCATGCTGAGAATTCTCGTGCATCCACCTCTTTCCACTCAACCGTAAGGTTCCAGACAGCAGGATGCACAGATCCCCTGTTTGGAAGTCCACGCTGGCCCAGGCAGGATCCCTGCATGTTACGACATTCCAAACTGTAATGAAGAAGCGTGATTTTCACACTGGTGGATGGGTGTTCTCATTCAGGCCCCACTGAGCTGTGGCTGCCTCCCTCTTCTGGGTCACGTGGAGATTACTCTTGGGTCAGTTTGCTCTCACTGTGGATGTTCCTGGAAATTCCATCCATTTTGGCCGGGGTATTTTTGGACTCGTACTGGAAGGACACTTTGCCCAAGAACATGCAATGCTGCTAGAATCATATTCCTCTCTATCTAAAACTTTAGGATGCTCTAGAAACACACTATTTCATAACCTAAAGCTGTCCATTCAATGGCTACATTCATTAAAGGTTAAAAAGAAGGGTGACAGCTGTTAGATTTAGAGGGAGATGTGTTCCTTTCTCTTCTTAGTTTCAAAAGTCTGCAGCTATACACTATATTTCAACATAGCTTTATTGATTTTTGTGTTTTTTACTGCAGCAGCTTGGTGACTCCGCAAATCACCTTCAATGAGTTTGGAGATCCATGGCCAGAATCACAGGTGGGGGCAAAATTCATTCTTTTTTTTTTTTTTTTTTTTTTTTTTTTTTCCGTG
>NW_007731315.1:95971-102653 GCF_000696425.1 Galeopterus variegatus | reverse complement strand
TTTTTCCGTGTCCGGCAACGGATCGCAACCCTCAGTGTTGCCACCGGACCGGACCGGGGACCGGCGACGGGATCGCAAGCCTCGGCGTTGCTCCCGCGCCTTGCTCAGCCAGTGAGCGGGAACCGGTCTGTATATGGGATCTGAACCCTCGGACGGGAGCGCTGCTGCGCTTCCCAAGCGGCGCACCATCCAGTGCGCCACCGGGCCGGCCCAAAATTCATTCTTTTGACTTAAATGTGAATTTTATGGTCAAGTAATTTTTGTTTTCTCTATAACTTGGATTCTAAGGACACACATTTAAGGATGAAACTCACCCCGAAATATCATCTACTCATCTTAAATTATCTGAGATATTTCAAAATAGAAGGCTTCCACTAGAGATAAGCATATCACTTTCAGGAAGGGAAACATTGTCCAAGGATGATAAAGCTCCACAATGGACTCTCTTCCATCTCAGTGGGGCGGTGCCACAGGTTGTCTCCAAAGAACAATAACAATGTAATGGACCAGTATGCAACATGTGGGACGGCACATGTGGAAAAAATAAACTGTTAATCACATTGGTGAGCTGTCTTCTGTGCAGATGTATATTCAAATGTCCTGCCAATATTCAGAGGATCCCTGTTGATCCAAAGGTTAAGTTTTCTCTCAGTGTCTTTTCACACAGAGTGGGTAGCAGCTCATGTTTTGTGGCATGTCCACACTCAATATGAAAAACACACTTCACAAAGAGACTCGACGGACTCCACCATGAAAGGATGATTTACTTGCTCCTCAATGCTTTGAACCGTGTGGCAGCCCAGCTTCCTACAGGGCTTTCTGAAAGTCCTCCACAGCCTTCCCTGAGGCTGCCAAAGTCTTGACATGCTTTGTATCATTTTCCACACGTGGAGGATCGCCTTCAAAAGGAGCTGGTGCTCCAGGTGGCTTGCAGTAATCACTACCCATTTGTGTCATCAAAGGCCATCCTAGATGCCTTTCTATTTGGAACCTGGGAGAAATAAATCAGCCTCGAATCTCCCCAAGTAGCTAGTTCGTCCTAAAAGGTCACCACTGTGGCGTAATGGATACCCGGCCAGAGCCAGGCACTCAGAGAGCCAGGGCTGCTTAGCAAAGAGGTGGGGGCAAGCCTGCTCTGTTCAGAGCTAGATCAGTGTGTGTGGGTAACCAAGCTCTGCCTACACATCTTTAATTTCCATCTTTTCTAAGCAAGAGCTCCAGGTAGCTGATGTTCTACCAACTCCCCATCACTCTGATCTCAGGGTCCCCTGTCTCTTCTGCCCTCCTGCAACTCAGAGCACTGTAAAGCTAGAACGATGGCCAAGGATCTAAATCCTCACTACTCAGAGTGTGGTCCACAGACCAGTGGCAGCAGCATCACCAGGAGCTTGTTAGAAAGGCAGACTCTCAGGCTTTACCTCCAACCTCAAAATCAGAGTCTGTGCTTCAAAAGATCCCCTGGCACTCCTGTATATTAAAGGTGGAGAAGTGCTGCTGAACAGGAGCTGCCTGTGTCTCAATGGGACCTTGAGTTTCACTCCAGAATTCGATTCAACAACAAAGCTAGTTCTGAGCAAGTTGTTCTTTTGAATGTGGCATAAACTGTTTATGTGTGGCCTTGGTAAATGAATCTCCTTGAAAAAAGATTTTAGGAAGGATAATAATAATAGTGCTCAACTCAGTACTTTCAAACTGGGAAATACAGATAATGGAGTGTGCAGCTCAGAATCTGGCACATGAGAGTGCCCAGCAGATGCTGGCTGTGACTAGTTTGTGTTTTTGCTGATGTACTTTTAGACATGGGGTGGAGAAAAGCACCCAGTCTCAGGCATCTGTAACCAGGCTGCTGCAGGCAAGCACAGGTAGGTTGTCCAGGGCAACATGTCAGGCAATTAAGTAAAAGGCCAGGTGTGGAAGTAGAAAGGCAGACAGTCACAAGGAAAGCAAAGGGAGCATGCCAGCCCACTATGCCAAAAAAGCCAGCAGAGGGAGGGAGACAGCTGGTCCAGGACGTCAAACTCAAACCCAGCAGAAGGCACGCTGCAGGGCCCAGTGGCCCCAGCGAGGAGAGGCAGGCAAGGGGCAGGGAAGAGGGGGAATGGCATCCCCAGCCCCAACTTTGAAGTGCTGTGCTCCAGAACTCAGGCAGCTCCGAATCACTCAGTACACTTATTCTAGTCCACTTTCCCTCGTTTGCTCTCTGGCAATGCTTCCTCTTTTCCTCCCTCTGTTGGAAGCCTTTCTTCTGCTTCCTCCTCAGCAGCATGCATATGGCCCAATCACCACAAACTCCCCAGAAGGAGTGGTGGCCAGAACAAGGTCAGAAGCCAAGAAGACGGGCTGGCCCGGTGGCGCACTGTAGAGTGCGCCGCTTGGGAGCGTGGCNGCCCCAGCGAGGAGAGGCAGGCAAGGGGCAGGGAAGAGGGGGAATGGCATCCCCAGCCCCAACTTTGAAGTGCTGTGCTCCAGAACTCAGGCAGCTCCGAATCACTCAGTACACTTATTCTAGTCCACTTTCCGTCGTTTGCTCTCTGGCAATGCTTCCTCTTTTCCTCCCTCTGTTGGAAGCCTTTCTTCTGCTTCCTCCTCAGCAGCATGCATATGGCCCAATCACCACAAACTCCCCAGAAGGAGTGGTGGCCAGAACAAGGTCAGAAGCCAAGAAGACGGGCTGGCCCGGTGGCGCACTGGAGAGTGCGCCGCTTGGGAGCGTGGCTGCGCTCCCGCCGAGGGTTCGGATCCCATGTGGACACCGGTTCCCACTCACTGGCTGAGCGCAGTGTGGGCGCAACACTGAGGGTTGTGATCCCGTTGCTGGTCCCCAGTATGGGTGCGACACCGAGGGTTGCGATCCCGTTACCGGTCAGTAAAAAAGACAAAAAGGAAAAAAAAAAAAAAAGAAGCCAAGAAGACCACTGTGTGAGAGGCTGCAGGCTGGAGAGAGCTCACATCTGGTTGACAGGGAAGTAGGTCGTTGGCAGGGGTTGAGGAGGGGGGTGGGGAAACGAGGCCTTCTTTAGCAGCGTTCTGGGCAGCACGCCCTCAGGAAGTGGCCAGGTCTGCAAACGGGCCCGAGCTCCCTGGGGTAAGCTGGTATAAGGCCAGATGAATCTGAGCTTCAGCCTGGAGGCCCACCTGCATATAAAAGGCACAGCACATGCCTCATCCAAGGACAAATTCAAATGACAACAGTGTCAGCAATATTAAGACATCTTCCCATGCACAAATTTCTAATGTTGATCTGTAAAGGTTGTCATGAAGTGTCTGTAGAACTGGAGCTTTTTTTTTTTTTTTTTTTTTTTTTTTTTTTTTTTTTTTCCCGGTCCGGCAACGGATCGCAACCCTCAGTGTTGCCCCCGTACCGGACCGGGACCGGCAACGGGATCGCAACCCTCGGTGCTGCACCCGCGCCTCGCTCAGCCAGTGAGCGGGAACCGGTCTGTATGTGGGATCCGAACCCTCGGGCGGGAGCGCCGCCACGCTTCCCAAGCGGTGCACTTATCCAGTGTGCCACCGGGCCGGTCCCAGAACTGGAGCTTTTTTTTTTTTTTTCCCGGTCCGGCAACGGATCGCAACCCTCAGTGTTGCCCCCGTACCGGACCGGGACCGGCAACGGGATCGCAACCCTCGGTGCTGCACCCGCGCCTCGCTCAGCCAGTGAGCGGGAACCGGTCTGTATGTGGGATCCGAACCCTCGGGCGGGAGCGCCGCCACGCTTCCCAAGCGGTGCACTTATCCAGTGTGCCACCGGGCCGGTCCCAGAACTGGAGCTTTTTGAGCACCATTAAATTCATTTATTTGGCTTCCCTGCCTCAGAGCCTTCTCAACTGAGCTGAGTAAAAAGTTGGCATCAAACTTAATGGTGTCTTACAAGGGAACCTGCACCAGGCCCTGAGGTCCAGCCCAGTCAGCATCATGCCCAGACATCTTGTCTTTGCCAGGGACTACCACCAATGACAGGGGTGCTTTTCATTATGCAACACAACATAAGAATAATGCATGCTACAAAAACCCATCCAGATTATTTTTTATGTTCATGAGACAGACAGTAACATAAAAAAGAGACCAGGAGAGCACTCAGGAAAGGAAAGGAGGCAGGACAAGAAGAAGGGGGAAGGGGAAGGAAAAGGAAGGGAAGCAGAGGGAGGGGAGGGCCTTGGACCTGGATGCAGGAGTCTTAGTTCAAATGGTGCCTATCATTCATTGGCCTCATGTCCCTCAGCAGGTCTCCTACCCAATGTGAGGCTCAACTCACCCATATGCTAATGACAAAAACACCTTCAAGGATCTGGTAAGGACCACAAATGATAATATATGGAAAGTGCTTTGTACACTATGCATCATCAAAAAACTTACATATTATTTTTGCTCTGGTTAGGATGAAATAACAAAAAAAAAAAAAAAAAAAAAAAAAAGAGAGAGAGTAACACAGAAAAGGTAGTTAATGCTCAAGACAACTGAGAAAATTTTTTCCATATTTAAAAAAATATGGCTCAATCACAAGTGATCTTGTGATATAGGAAATGTGGTGTTTTGGTTTTTTTTCTTTATTGCTTCCATTCTTTTGACTTTATTGTTGCTGCTAACTTCATTTTCCTTCTCATAGGCACATCTCTTTTTCTCTTCTCACACAATAATAAACCTGTTCAGAGTGCATGATATGTTTTCCAATATTATGAAAATCCTTTCCACACACTCCCTGTAGAGCAGGGAGTCACTACAAGCTCCTCAACAAGAGCGCCTGATAGGTTCCTGCAGAAATTCTGAGGGCCCCAGAGATGCTGTTCCCCTAAATTGGGAAGGAAAATGAACACCCACAGAGAATATATTTCATATACCTCCTATGGGAGTGTTTCCTCATAATAGCACCATAAAAACCCCACAGGAAATTAGCACCCCTCCCCTCAAAATAAAATACCCAAATTATAATTGAGTCCACGAGATTTCAAGCATGTTTAATACTTAAACATTGTTCTGGAATGGAAAAGGCTGCTCTACACTTGCAGGCACAGGGAAAACACACACACAAGCATACATGGAAGGGGCAAGGTACCTTTTGGAGAAACAGTGACACGGGGGATGCTGAGCTGTGGCTCTCACCATCTGGACAGTCCCAGGTTCTTGGTCTCCCCCCGCTGGGTCACAGGAGTGTGGGAACGATGGGGTGCTGGCAGAGAAGGTGTCCAGATGGGACTCCAGGTGGGGCAAGGCAGCAGGGTGCCTCTGGTGTGGGGCTGCAGAGTGCAGGGGCCAGGCGGAGACCCGGGGCTCCTA
This sequence comes from Galeopterus variegatus, assembly GCF_000696425.1. Lineage (NCBI taxonomy): Eukaryota > Metazoa > Chordata > Mammalia > Dermoptera > Cynocephalidae > Galeopterus > Galeopterus variegatus. The sequence goes on along the minus strand of NW_007731315.1, from coordinate 97,379 downwards.
GGAGGAGCAGTGGTGGCACAGAATAAACTCGTCTGTGAGCACAGGGGGAATATTCCCAGCACCCTAAAATATCTGAGAATGCCAATAGGAGTAAAATGAAATCACATTAAGAGAAATTTCCAGGGCTCTGTGTCCCTTCCTACTGGTACAAGACCTCCTGCCCCTTCAAAGCCACTCTCTTCTTGAGAATTTCTGCTAGGTGACCATTTGGACTCTGCCATCAGGTCAACAGTGCCTGAAGCCCTCTCAGTTTCTAAACCCGTGGCTCAGGGTGCAGGGAAGGAAAAGAACGACTCTTTCCCCTTTTCGTTACATTCCGTTAGAGTGTTCACAGCGGCGTCTCAGAATTTGGTAAAACAGGTCTTCTGTTTTCCACTTAAAGGGAGGGCGCCACTCTCCCGGGGACCCAGGCCCTGTGAAGCTGGAGTTCTGCTCCCCACCTTGCACTCTGGACTCTAGCTGGAGCTCCCTGTCTAGAAGGTCCTCAAGTCAAATGAAGATGGGCTTCTTGCAGGCCATCCCGCCAGACTTCTAGACCGTTCCAGACATGCGGATTCGAAATGGGATCCCTGCCACCTGAGTACGCTCATGGACTTCCAGTGACATTGGCACATCTCCGCACAACCAATCCAGTGCCTGGAAATCCCCACATTTTCCTGGGGATCCTGACTGGTGAGCCCTCAGTTGTTCAGGATTACCAGGACCCTGGTCTGAAAGGCACAGGCTGACGTCAGCACGTCTGAATGGAAGACCTGGAAGGCAGACTCAAGGGCGTGGGACCATGCTCACTGAGGGGGCTGACGGGGCTGATGCAGACACCGGAGCTCTCAGACGGTATAGCCCTTGCTAGAGATCAAGCCACAACGAATGGAAGAGTCGGGACACGCCAGCGTCCCCGCTGCCTCTCCACACACGTCTTCCACACGCACCTGCTCAGCGAGGGAAGGCCGGAGTGCCGGCGCCCATGTCGGCCGCGAGCACGCACGCCACGCAGGGCACGCATGCACGCCGAGGCACGCACGCCGCACAGGGCACGCACGCCACACAGGGCACGCACGCTGCAGCAGGGCACGCACGCCGAGGCACACACGCACGCCGAAGCACGCACGCACGCTGCCGAGCCAATCCCCGGCCAAGGAAGGAAGCCCTTCTACACTCAGCACCACAAAATAGGCGGCTTCAACCAGGGCAGCCTTAATTTAGAATGGGGGAGGGATGGACAGTGACACAGCCAACTTAATTGGCATTTTAATTCTTTTTAAGATCCAGAAGATCTAGGGCCGGCCCGGTGGCGCACTGCTACAGTGCGCCGCTTGGGAGCGCGGCGGCGCTCCCGCCCGAGGGTTTGGATCCCACATACAGACCGGTCCCGCTCACTGGCTGAGCGATCGTGCTTCCATTTACATCA